>NW_011888863.1:8907243-8909480 GCF_000151845.1 Pteropus vampyrus
TCCAAATTAATTTGTCAACTATAAGATTAAGTTAGTACTAATTAGCAACCTACATAAAAAGAAAGTGAACCTGTACTCATTTTCATGCACAATTAATTTAAGCATTAAAACCAAACAAATAATCAAATTAGTTAACTTTAGTGAAATTTCTTTTAAGCAAGCAACATTAAAAATAGTTGCTTCTCAATAGAAGAACAGGACAAACAGAGACTCATAGACATGGTCAATAGCTTGTGGTTACCAGAGGGTGATGGGGGGGAGTAGACGGGGTAAAGGGGGTCAAATATGTGGTGACAGAAAGAAATCTAACTATGAGTGGTGAACACACAGTGTAAATATATATATGCTTTACTGTTAAAGTGTACAGCTGAAACATTGGATTTTGTTAACCAATGTCACCATAAAAAAATAAATAAATAAATTTTTAAAAAAGAAAGTAGATTCAGATTTTAAAATAAAAAAAAATAGTTGCTTTTCTACTTTAAAGGTAAATTATTTCCCTCAATAATTTAATGTGTTTTTATTGTCTATCTTTTTGTGATCTGCAGATGATTGCATTAATGTTACTTGGATGTGCCAAAGAACTGAAAAGGAACTTCCCCTTCTAATTTTTTGTTAGGGTAACAACATAGCTAAAAGCACCTGAGTGTGATTATTCTACATTCCCCACAGGAAGTGCTTTCCACTCTTCTCTCAATTTATACCTCTTTCTATACAAAAACCTTTCATTTTATTCTTCTTTCCACATTCTTTTCAACTTAATGCACTTATTTGTATATTTTCTTCTTAAAAAATCAGATATTTGTATCCATGGGTGCATCAAATTTAAGAAATTTATTCTAGTTGTCAGAGATTATTTGTATGTAACAAATAATAAATATTGATTACGTTTTGTGTGTAGATTGAACATACATTATTTGTACTAGTACAAAATAGGGTAATCAAGGCTATTCATGTGCTGGTGTTGCATAACTAAGGACTATTCAGCGCAAGGATGGAGTTAATCTTGTTAAGCTTTCTGAGGAGAATTTAATGATGTAATGTACATGATTGGTAGAAAAGAATGGAAGATTAACACTGGGCGTGAATATGCATAAATGAATAGAGACCTGAAGATAAAACTCACCAAATCACGGTGGGAAGTATGATGAAGTCTGAATAAAAGTCATCAACACTTGTGGTGTTCGTTACTACGTGGGCACTGCTCTGAGTTGTTTACACAATTTAACCTTCACCACAAGCTTAGGAATAGGTTGTAGTATTATCCACATTATACAGGTAAGGAATTGAGATAAAGAGAGGTTAAGTAACTTGCCTAAGAACACTCTCCCCGAAGCAGTGGAAAATCGCTCCTGAGTGCCTTCTTTAATCTCTTGTCAACACAGCAGATTCATGGTAGTAGTGGTGGTTGGGTTTCTCATTCATTCTCTAATGCTAGTTTGAAATATTTGGTTTCAATTGTAGTCTGAATTAATTATAAATTAAAAGATGAGAGAGAAGATTGCAAAAGATAAATTATACTTTTGATAAACTTTGATTATATTCTGAATTATCTTCATTATTATTTAAATGCAAAACTGTATTTCTGAGCAGTATTTTTTCCTCATGAATATAAAATTACTTTAATAATTTTCTTTGTCTAATATCTTTCTTAAATCTCTCTCTCTTTATGGCACTATATACCTAAAGTCAGCTTGGAACATTTGGGTTTCCCAACAAAAATACCTCTACAAAAATGTATTGAGCGCTAGACAATTAGTAAAGAATATAAAAGGGGTTTCTTGTTTTAAGATTTTTTTTTCTAAGTGTGTATTGGGAGAGGAGGGAGGATAAAACATAAACCACCTTAATACAAAGTAAGCCATAATTTAGAGATGAAAGTTTGCTGAGAAAAAGAGAAGGCATCTGTAATTGAATTTTTTGCCCTCCCTCCCTCCCTCTTTCCCTCCCTGCCTTCCTTGCTCTCTCCCAAATTCCCCATGGGCCCTTAAAGAGAATTTTAGTAATTGGCTAGTTAAATTATACATAGACATTGTGCTAGCCTACAGACGTACAGATTGAATTACAGTAGCATCTTTGTCTTTCATTCTAGTTTGGTGTACTAAGTACAATGTTAAACAGACTGGGATGGAGGAGGGAGTGTGTGGGGTCTGGGAGGTTGGTAGCAAGGACTTACTGTGCAAGAGACCTTGAGGCTGTTCCTTGAAGAATGAATGTTTTGCTGGTTGAAGAGCAGA
>NW_011888863.1:8909530-8952906 GCF_000151845.1 Pteropus vampyrus
TATTCATGTGCTGGTGTTGCATAACTAAGGACTATTCAGCGCAAGGATGGAGTTAATCTTGTTAAGCTTTCTGAGGAGAATTTAATGATGTAATGTACATGATTGGTAGAAAAGAATGGAAGATTAACACTGGGCGTGAATATGCATAAATGAATAGAGACCTGAAGATAAAACTCACCAAATCACGGTGGGAAGTATGATGAAGTCTGAATAAAAGTCATCAACACTTGTGGTGTTCGTTACTACCTGGGCACTGCTCTGAGTTGTTTACACAATTTAACCTTCACCACAAGCTTAGGAATAGGTTGTAGTATTATCCACATTATACAGGTAAGGAATTGAGATAAAGAGAGGTTAAGTAACTTGCCTAAGAACACTCTCCCCGAAGCAGTGGAAAATCGCTCCTGAGTGCCTTCTTTAATCTCTTGTCAACACAGCAGATTCATGGTAGTAGTGGTGGTTGGGTTTCTCATTCATTCTCTAATGCTAGTTTGAAATATTTGGTTTCAATTGTAGTCTGAATTAATTATAAATTAAAAGATGAGAGAGAAGATTGCAAAAGATAAATTATACTTTTGATAAACTTTGATTATATTCTGAATTATCTTCATTATTATTTAAATGCAAAACTGTATTTCTGAGCAGTATTTTTTCCTCATGAATATAAAATTACTTTAATAATTTTCTTTGTCTAATATCTTTCTTAAATCTCTCTCTCTTTATGGCACTATATACCTAAAGTCAGCTTGGAACATTTGGGTTTCCCAACAAAAATACCTCTACAAAAATGTATTGAGCGCTAGACAATTAGTAAAGAATATAAAAGGGGTTTCTTGTTTTAAGATTTTTTTTTCTAAGTGTGTATTGGGAGAGGAGGGAGGATAAAACATAAACCACCTTAATACAAAGTAAGCCATAATTTAGAGATGAAAGTTTGCTGAGAAAAAGAGAAGGCATCTGTAATTGAATTTTTTGCCCTCCCTCCCTCCCTCTTTCCCTCCCTGCCTTCCTTGCTCTCTCCCAAATTCCCCATGGGCCCTTAAAGAGAATTTTAGTAATTGGCTAGTTAAATTATACATAGACATTGTGCTAGCCTACAGACGTACAGATTGAATTACAGTAGCATCTTTGTCTTTCATTCTAGTTTGGTGTACTAAGTACAATGTTAAACAGACTGGGATGGAGGAGGGAGTGTGTGGGGTCTGGGAGGTTGGTAGCAAGGACTTACTGTGCAAGAGACCTTGAGGCTGTTCCTTGAAGAATGAATGTTTTGCTGGTTGAAGAGCAGAATTACACATTTAGGGCAATAAAAGTAGCGGAAAGGAAGATAATCAGATTTGAAAATTGCACATTGTATTTGGGGGAATTTCCTGCAACACAGGTGTTTTAGGAGATTTTTAAATAGGACAGTGACTTGACTATATCTAGAATTGAAAGGTACTATAGTGGCCCTGGGGAGAATGGGTCGAAGGTGGATGGTGCTAGAGATTGATGGGCATTAAGTTGATACCATCAAACTACAGAACTGTTGCCTCAAATCTTTTGAAAACACTTTAATTCTGGAGAATTCAGGAATATCACCCAGTCTCCTTCTTTCACTGCCCTGGTATCTTACATCTTAGTATCTCATTTCCTTTTCTTTTTTAATCCTTAATTTGGGGTAGTGAAAGGAACACAGGCTTTGGAGCCAAGCAAATTGTCTTCAAATCGAAGTCTTTCTCTAACTCTAAGAGTTGGACAAATCACATATCCTTTCTAAATATTCAACCATAAAATGGAGTAATAATGTTTATGACGAGGTTTTTTATAAATATTGGAGGTCACGTGTACAGAATTTAGCACAGTATCTTATGACATATAGTATTTCTATTATCTATTACTTTGATCTTTTATTTGATAAAACATCACATTCTATTGCCTCTCAGAAGCTTTCTTGAGTAGGGCTAGTGTGCTAAGCTACAGATTGCTTAGGCTTGTCTCTGCTTGCTTATGTCACCGAAGTTTTTATAGCATCTCATATGCTAAACCACCTTGAGCACACACTCTGAAAATATAACATTCAGGGAAAGGTGGAAAACTTAGAGACAAGGTATTTCTTTGTGGTAGTTCAGATTCTTGTCCTGAGGAGCTCAGGAAAACCAGAAATGAGTGATGACTGTTCTTTGCATGTAGCATTAACAAACATTATAATATTCATATTCTATGTAACAAATGAAGGTAGGGCAGTAAGCATTTAATGTTAAGGTATCAGTTTCCAGATGTCTTCTCATGAGCAAACAAAAGCCCAGAAAGTGTAAGCAACACATATAATTGATGGAGTGTCAGTTCTTTTTACTTCATTTATGAGCTTTTTCTCCATATCAAGTTGCCTCTTTCATAATAATTAAATCTCATGTGGCAGGTTATTTGATCTATGCTCCTGTGATATGTTTGGTGCTAATCTCATTTTACTTCCTAATCTGTTTTAAGGATGAGTTTTGCCTTATTTTATTTTGTTTCTATCTAACTTTAAAGGTATAGAGAAAAATTACACCAAATTCAATTTACCGTTTCCCAAAACAAAGAAGTATAGGTTTTTAATAAACTTGTGTGTGTGTGTGTGTGTGTGTGTGTGTGTGTGTGTGTGTGTGTATTTTTAAATAGGTATGTGAAAAAGCAAGCAGCCCCAAGTTGGTGGAACTGTTACTTAGTGGGTCTCGTGAACAAGATGTACGGAAAGCACTGACGATAAGCATTGGGAAAGGCAACAGCCAAACCATCAGTTTACTCTTAAGAAGACTTGCCTTGGATCTGGCCAATAACAGCATTTGCCTTGGAGGATTTTGTATAGGAAAAATTGAACCTTCTTGGCTTAGTCCTTTATTTCCAGATAAGGCATCTAATTCAAGAAAAGAAACAAGTAAGTATTAAAAGGATGATTTGGTACAAGTCGTATTTTTAGTAGTATTTTTTAAGTCATTAATCTTTTAGTTAGTTTTTATTCCTGTTTAGTGCAACTTCAGCCAAAAATATTGTGTTTGGATATCTCTTTGTGTGTGTGTCATGAAATGCTTGAAAGTGATATTATATTTAAGTTCTTTACAACCCACTAAATATGTATCTTATAAAGATAGAGCAAGACAGTGTAATTCTTCTAAAGGGTTGCATTTCTTTTTAATATATTTTATTTTTTATTATAAAAAGAACTCATGCTCATTTAAAAAATACAGAAACAATCATAAGGAAGAAAATAACAATGGCTTATTTTATCCTTTATGGGTAATAAATGTAGATATTTTTCCTAGACATTTCATATGTTTACCTATAGGTGTGCATTAAAATGTATATGCAGAAACATATACACATATATACTTTCATTTTCAAGTTAATTCGCAACCTGTAAACCTTCCCAGATGAAATCCGAAACTGACTCCAGTACACAGAGGGGAGAGGCTGAAGGAAGAGGCAGACCACTGTAGATTGTTAGGTGGCAGGTTTGATAAGCAAGGAAACTTACCATATGGCTTGTTTTGAGAGATTAACCATTTTCTACTGTATTTTTTATTTCATTTATTTATTTGTTTGTTTGTTTAGGCAACCTTTGGTTGACCTCACAGATTGCAAGGACCTTGTCATCTTACAATCCCTTTTTTTTTTATTTTTTACTCTTATAGCACCTGGTCTTCCTAGGTGGTCTCTCATCCAAGTACTAACCAGGCCAACCCTGCTTAGCTTCCGAGATCAGATGGTGTCAGGCTTGTTCAGGGTAGCATGGCTGTAGACAATTTTTTCTACTATTTCATTGGTTTTGTATGAAGTTTTTTTTACCGTAACAAGTCTTACCTAATTTAAAAAAATATGATAATGTTATTTGATTGATTGGAAGGTATAGTCATGATTTTATTGGCAGCTGGTCTGAGTAAAGAACATTTTGGATTCATAGTTGTAAAACATTTTTTAGGTACTACTGGACTGAGTCACACATACATGTAATAATGTGAACTATGAGAGTAATATTTGAAGAAATTTTCCAGGCTATATGCAGGAAAATGATGACTCTGCCAACTTATTTCTTCATTATAGAGCATAATATAAAATGCAATTAAATGAAGATGTTAAATTTGAAATTTCATATGATTTCCCAGTAGAATGAATCACTTAGCAATAGTTTACAAAAATAATTACATCATTTATTGAGCATAGTCTATATTCTAGGTATTGTGCTAAACATTTTATATGCATTATTTCATTTAATTTTTGCTATAACCCTATGATATGTATATTGTCATCTTAACTTCCCAAGTGAGGACACTGATACTCAGGGAGCTGATGTAACTTGCAAGTGGTATTACTGTGATTTCGGCACAGGCCTTTCCTGGATTAATTTGTTTCAAAATCTTCAGTTTTTTTAATCTATGCCAAATCTTTATATAAATTTTTGTGATTTTTTTTGAAAATTAAAATTTACTGCCTGTTAAATATGCACTATCATGATTGAAAAGTAACTTTGGAAGTAAAAATAAATAATTCTCTAAAAGTATGAGAATATATAAGGAACTTTGGTATGATACATGTTTATGTTTATTTAATTATTGATTTCTAAGTTGCTGGTATATCTTTTTTATTTTTAGATATAGGAGCCACCCTAGCAAGAATGGTGCTCAGATATCAGATGAAAAGTGCTGTGGAAGAAGGAACAGCCACAGGCAGCGATAGGAATTTTTCTGAAGAAGTAATTAATGAATGGACCTTCATTCCTGAGTCTTATGTGGACAGTGTGTTTGGTCAAATTGATGACCTGGATAGTGAAGGTATTTATTATTATTAAAAAAAAAAATAGTTCCCTTTATGTTTTAAAGAGAAATTTGACATTGACCAATAGGAATTGAGACACAAACCTGATTTAATTCATTTGGAAAAATGAAGGAAAATGTGTTCATTATTGGAAATAGTTAATGATTATTAACTCCGGTTAAGGCAATGACTGTTAAAAATGTATCTCTGTGCTTGTAAGTGTTATAATACAGCCTGTAATTGGTGCATGGTGATGATTGCAGTCAAAATACTTAGACCCAAACTGAAATCGGAGTCCATATTTTATCATCGACTATATCCTTTTGTGGCTAAGCACCTTACCCTTATTAAAGTTATTGTTGCTAAACTTCCAGGATGATTTATTAGAGAAATTAGAGAAAATGTATGCAAACTGGTAGAGTGATTGGCAAATAGGCAATAATACATACATATTTACCTTTATTAAAATTAAAACTAGTTATTAATATTTTAATAACTCATTTGAGTTAACTTTTAAAAAATTTACATGGCAAGATATATAATGCAATACAGTTTGGTAAAAATGAGCGACATGCTTTTTTATTAACATAATATGATTGAAAACGTTGGGCAATAGAATAAGGTGTTTGAAAGGGAAAAAATTAAGGGTTATTCCAAAATCTCATGTCTCAAGTTCAAGTATTTTTTAAAAACAACTTTGAGATTTAATTAATATAAAGTAAATTGCACCCATTCTAATTATATAGTTTTATGGATTTTTCAAAAATTTACACGTCCATGTAATCATCACCACTATCAAGTTATGCATCATTTCTGTTGTACAAAAAAGTCCCTTTACATCTCTTCACAAAAAATTTTTCCCAACCTTGTTCGTCAAAACCACTGATCTGCCTTCTGTTGCTATAAATTAGTATTTTCTTAAGTTTCATATAAATGGAATCATACAGTAGGTCATCTTTTATGTCTGGCTGTTTTCCAAAGTGATTGTACCATATTATTCTTCCACCGGCAATATATGAAGATTCTAGTTGGTCTACATCCTTATCACACTACAGTGCTTAGTATTGTCAGTCAATTTAATTTAAGCCATTCTAGTGAAGGCATAGTTCTAGCTCATCTGGGTTGGATTTTTATTTCCCTGATGACCACTGATACTGAGAATATTTTTATGTTTTTATTGGTCATTCATGTATTTTCTATGTGAAATATCTGTTCAAATCTTTTGCTAACTTTGAATTGTGTTGTTTTATTATAATCTTATTAGGAGTTCTTATATATTCTAGTAGAAGTCCTTTGCAAATATTTTCTCCTAGTTATAGCTTGCCTTTTCATTTTATTATTTTCAAAGAGCAGAGCTTTTTAAATTTTGATAAAGTGTAGTTTTTCAGTTTTTTCTGTTCCATTTAAGAAATCTTTCCCTATCCCAAAATTGTGAATATTCTCTCCTATTTTTCCTCATGGAAGTGATAAAATCTTAGATTTTACATTTATGTCTACAATTTTAAATTAGTTTTTGTGTATGGTGTCAGTGAAGGATTAACATTTATTTATTTTTTCTGTATAGATACCCAGTTGTTTCAGCATCGCTTTTTGAAAATACTATATTTCTCATTGAATTAATGACATCTTTGTCCAATTTAATTGACCATTTAGATATGGTTCTATTCCTTCATTCTTTGTTCTGTGCCATTGATTTATATTTTTATCTTAATGCCGCTGCCATAGTATTTTGGTTAAATAGTAGGTCTTAAAATCAGGTAGTATAAGTCCTTTGGTGGTGTACTTTTTCAAAATTGTTCTCATTAAGCTAGGTTCTTTGCATTTTCATATTTATTTCGAATCAACTAATTTTATGCTGGGATTTTTATTAGATTTAAATCTGTATATATATTAATGTAGAATTAATATATAAATATTATTAATATTATACTATATAGAATTAATATATACATAGTAATTTCTTTAAAGTAAATCTATAAAAGTTTTGGTGGGATTGATGTAATAATATGAGTGTTCTGACATAAAAATGTGGTATATTTCCATTTATTTGTCATTTAAAGTTTCTCTCACCAATGTTTTGTATTACATGTTTTTTAATGTTTCATAAATAATATTGTATTTGAATTCTAATTTTAGTTCACTGCTGAGATATGGGAATACAATTTTTTAAAAATATTAATGTTATATCTTGTAGACTTGTAGACTTCATAGAGTTTTCTATCTTCATAGTAATGCCATTTGCTGATAAAGAGATTTACTTCTTCCTTTCTAACCTTTTTTTTTTTTCCCCTTGTTTTATTACACTGGCTAGGACCTCCAGTACTATGTTGAAAGAAGTGGCAAGAGTAGGCATTGTTTTCTGGTTACCAAACACAGAGTAAAAGCATTTAGTCTCTCTTGATTAAGTGTGATACAGTTTTTTTTTACAGATACCCTTCATCAGGTTGAGGAAGCTCCTTTCTAGTAATTTTTGCTGAGGCTTTTTGACACTAAAAAGTGTTGGAAATGCTTTTTGCCTCTGTTGCAATGGGCGTATTTTCCCTCTTTATTCAGTTAATGTAGTTATTACATTGATAAATTTTCATATGTTAGACCAAACTTGCGTTTCTAGGGTAAATCTGCTTGGTCATGGTATATTTATTTTTTGTGTGTATTATTGGATTTGATTTTCTAAAAATTTTCAAGTATTTTGCATCTATGAGGGATATTGGTCTGTAGTTTTACGTTTTCTTGCAATTTTGAGATTAATGGTAGCCTCTTGAAATAAGTTGGTCCCTTCCTCCTAAAGAACTCCCTTTTACATTTCTTGTAGTACAGATCTGTGGGAACCCCCCGGGAAGGTTACTGGAACTCTTCCCAAGACAGTCCCAGAGCTCCCAGCTAAGATCATCTCCATGAATGTTGATCTTCATCTCTTCGTCTCAGGAAAGCCATTGAGCTTTGTTTAAATTCCTTCTCCCTGTGCTTCTGGCCCTCAAATTGCCTCTAGGCAAAAAGCTAGGATGACTGTAAGGCTTACATAATGTATTTCCCTTCTTTCAGGGAGTACAGCCCTGCACTATCTGTTGCCTAGTGTCTGAAACCAGTTGTTTAAATATTTCGTCCAATTTTCCAGTTTGTAGAGGATGGTACTCCATCATGGCTGAAAGAAGAATTCTTAAGTATTTTTAAAGAAAAGAAAACATTAGAAATGTTAACATAAAAGTAGTTATAAAATGTATATATTGCCTGTGTAAACAATATGCTAATAGAATTTTTCACAAACATATAAAGCTGGATAATTATGAAAATGTAATAATTATAAGATATGTAAATGTAATTAAATTATGACATCTATTTTATTAAAATGCTTATGCAGAAAATAATTTAAATTTTAAGATGAATTAAATTTTAATTATGAACCAAGTAGAAAGTGTTTGGATCAATTTTAAGATTTATATAGAATATTGTAAAGCTGACTTTTGGATATATAGACTTTATTATATATTTTGACTCAAAATTATTTATGCTTCTAAGATAAAGAGTGGTAGTATTTAATCTCATAATTTTCAATAATGCCTCCACATTTTTTATCATTAGTATCTGATTTATTTATTGATCTTTATTTTTTAAATTCATTATTTTAAAAGTAGTTCTCATCTTTTCTCTCTCATAGCAATATTGCCAACTGAAGTAATTTATTTAATGTCATTCCATAAACGAAACCATAAAATTTGAAATTCAACTAGAGATGTACGCAAGATTTCTGAATGTTAGTTAATTGAAAGTGTGATTTTAATATTTAAAACAGGATTTGAAAAATTTCTAAGAAAAAATTCAGAGAAATAGAAAAGAATAACATTGATCAGATTTGTGTATAAAATTGCTCTGCCTCCTGTATGTGCATGTAATAGCATGTGTAACTATTTTTTTACTTGGTTCCTTCCTACTGTACTATGTATGAGCTCATATGAGGCATGGATTATTTTTCTACTTATCTTTATCCAACACTTACTCAGTGTCTATCTAGTCTTGACAACCATTCAGTAAATATTTATGAATGAAGAAAAATGTAGCTGAATTTTGAAAATGAAAAGCCAACATAGTTTATTATTACTATTTTAAAGATGTTACAACAGGAATTGGGCAATTTCCATTAATGACAATGTGTTTGATCTTTTATGATTGAACTATGGTACTAGTATCTTATGATTGACTCAGTGTTTCTTATTTGCCTTTAATTTATCATTTAAAAATAGGAAGTGAAGGCTCATTTCTTGTGAAAAAGAAATCAAATTCAATTAGCGTAGGAGAATTTTACAGAGATCCTGCCTTGCAGCGTTGCTCACCAAATTTGCAAAGGCATTCCAATTCATTGGTAAGTTAAATTGTGACTGTGTTGTGTGTTTTGTTACTGACATTCTCTTGATAACTGAAATCATATGCCAAAGCTAAGAACTATTGGTGCAAAAATTCTCTGATGTATAAAAACTTTATATACAGAATATATATATATATACTGTTTTATATATATATATTCTGTAAACTTTATATACAGAATATATATATATACTGTTTTATATATATAAAATAGTATTTACATAAAATAGTATATATATACTATTATATTATGAATGAAGAAAAATGTAGCTGAATTTTGAAAATGAAAAATATATATAGTATATATATATACATACTATTTTATGTAAATACTATTTTATATTATATGTACTATTTTATGTAATACATATACTATACTAACATATATGTATATATACTCTTTTAAATTTGCAATTGTACATTTTGAGTATGTTTAGGATATACATTTATTAAGTACACTTTAAAATGGTTTTATCCTTTTTTTTTTTCAGAGCTTCCTGTCTGTGGTGCCCAGGCTAGGTCTCTGTCTTTTGGTGTGGCTGGTCCTATAAATATTTTAGCTAGAAATCTTTTAGTGATTCCTAAAGAAACCATATAGAAAATTTTCTCCTTGCTCCAAAAAATGACAAAAGTGATTTAGTATAAATGTCTATTTGTTTAATAGGGGCCCATTTTCGATCATGAAGATTTACTGAAGCAAAAAAGAAAAATATTGTCCTCAGATGATTCACTCAGTAAGTATTTGAAAGTAATCATAAGTAAATAGATATTTTGAGTAGAATACAGTATTTGTTAAAGTTCTTCTAATTGTTCAAATTTTCTTGGAGCCAGTTTCATCTTATTTAACCTTCAAATTATGTTTACCTAATGATTCCCGAGACTGTAGGAAAATAAAATACAATTATAGATTTAAAAATTTACCTTTTATGATGTTATATAGGACACTTTTATCTTTTTTACTATTTTTCTGAAATGTAAATAATACCTTCACCAATGCTACTCTTCATCCTTTACTCCAGGTCTGTTTTTTTTTTTTTTATTTTGCTAATACCACTTGGTTAAATATTTATTATTTACTGTCCATTTTTGCCACTGGAATGTAAGTTTAATTGTTTGATTCTCTACTGAATTTCCAGGGCCCTAAAGAGAGCTTGACACTAGGAGGTGATTGATAAACACTTACCAAATTAAATTACTTGCTTTTATGTTCATTTTTTGTTTGTTTTTGACAAAAAGGGTCATCAAAACTTCCATCCCATATGAGGCATTCAGAAAGCACTTCTTCCCTGGCTTCTGAGAGAGAATATATTACATCATTAGACCTTTCAGCAAATGAACTAAGAGATATTGATGCCCTGAGCCAGAAATGCTGTATAAGTGGTCATTTGGAGCATCTTGAAAAACTGGAGCTTCACCAGAATGCACTCACGAGCTTTCCACAACAACTATGTGAAGTAAATTTAATTTATCCTTATAACTCTCAGGGTATTTGAAGAGCTTTTGCATTTACATCTAATTTTCAGGGTTAAATCTTTATAGAGAAGGTTTTACTTTTGTGTCATTGTACAGTAATTCCTCCCATTCTTCTAGTTTGCACATATGTATTTTAGTCTGTATGGTTCAGAAACGTCTTTGAGGACAGGCAATGGAAATGGAGATCTGACTAAAAAGGAATTCTAGGTTCTGTCCTGATGATACATGCTACGTATTAAAGTCTATCATGTCTATGTGTTTATTATGCCTTCAATTATTTAACTCTAATAAGACAAACTGTTTAGGTAGACTAGAATTAGATCTGGTTTGGTGGTATTGGCTCTGGCTCAGCTACCAACTGTGTGATAGTAAGAACATGTCACTCCAACTGCTCTAAGCCTTCATTTCTTCATCCGCAAAATAAAGAGGCGCAACTCAACTACCCCTCAAGCGTTTACTGAGTTTTAAGATTATGTGTAACTTAAAAGTTGATATTTTGCTCAAAGTTTTCATTTCATAAAAATTAAAGTGTAAAATAGTCTCTGAATATTGATTTTGTTCATTTTTATATACTATGGATCAGAAGTCAAAGATGTTATACTGACAAATTAAAATAATCTTAATACAAATGTTTAAATTACTAAACTGATTTCTTTGAATTGTAAAGTTTGATAAAAGTTATACTTGTTTTTTAAAAAACTAGATTTGTTGAAAATACATTTTCCATTTTCTAACCTATAAAATTTACCATAATTTTGAGACATTTTAAAAGCAACAGTGCATGATTTTTGAATATATTTAAGTGGTATCCTTCTCCTAAAGTTTGTATATTTGAAGAGAGAGAAAGGCTTGCTATTCCCATAATACGATTAGGAATTGCTTAAAAATAGAAAATAGAGATTTGAAACAAAAAGTACCACAAGAAGAAGTTCTAAAATGAGACTATTATATATAGTGACTTTCTTTTATGGTTAAATCTTATTTATATTGAAATGTATAATAATTTTTAAAAGCTAACATTTAAAAATGTATTCCCAGGATTATGTCATACTACTTATTCATTAAATCATTAGTTCAAGTATTTGTTGAGGTCTGTTCTGCTTCCATTTTTACTTGTTGCAAGAATCATTTAGAAAAAAGATGAATTAAGCTCTAAACCTTATTTTTGTGGCCCTGCTTTTAACAGTCTACCTGCTATATTTTTCCTGGCTTTATACTTTTTATAGCAGAGATGGTATGGCCAGTCAGTATACTGAAGATTTCTTGTGAATTGTGTTTTCAATTTTTGGAAAATTTAAACCAAAAATTCTTAATGGTTCTAATTACCAGAGGTATGGAAGGAAGAAATATTAGCTAAACTTAAGTTTCTCAGGTGGTTCATTTTAGAATTTTAAAATATTGTCTTTCCAGACTCTGAAGTGTTTGACACATTTGGACTTGCACAGTAATAAATTTACATCATTTCCCTCCTACTTGTTGAAAATGAACTGTATTACCAACCTTGACATCTCTCGAAATGACATTGGACCCTCAGTAGTTCTGGATCCTGCGGTGAAGTGTGCAACCTTGAAACAGTTTAACCTGTCATATAATCAGCTGTCTTCTGTTCCTGAGAACCTTGGCGACGCGGTGGAGAAACTGGAACAGCTCATTTTAGAAGGGTAAGAAAGAGGTTCATTAAAGACAAAAGGGTTGGCTTACACTGAAGTTTCATAAGATTGGCAAAATATGCTGATGTTATTTCAATAGTAACGAGTTTCAAACAGTAATATGATAAAAGACTGCGGCAAACTAATATCGCAGCTTCTATCAATGGACTTAAATTTTTGCAACTAATTTTAAAATTAATAAATCTGCTTTGATGCTATTATTTGAAGGCAAATTATTTCAATATTTTTTCCTTAAAGCATATGAGTTAATGCAATTTAATCTTCATTTTGTCTTTTATGATTAGAAATAAAATATCAGGAATATGCTCCCCACTGAGCCTGAAGGAACTGAAAATTTTAAACCTTAGTAAAAACCACATTTCATCTCTATCAGAGGACTTTCTTGAGGCTTGTCCTAAAGTGGAGAGTTTCAGTGCCAGAATGAATTTTCTTGGTATGTATTCTGTATGAGTCTTCCCCTTACCATACTTTTGCGTATTATAAGATCAGTCATATATATATGCACATTTATGGTGGGGATTTAAAGGTATTATTTCAATTTAAATATTATGCTGAAGTTTCAAATATAAAGTTAACAGATTGGTAGTAAGAAGAAATGAGGTGTCAAGCCATGAACACATGGAGGAAACGTAAATGCACATTTGCATATCATTAAGTGAAAGAAGCCAATCTGAAAAGGCTACATACTATATGAGTGCAACTATAAGACATTCTAAAAAACTATGGCAGAACTATGGGGACAGTAAAACAATCAGTGGTTGCCAGGAGTTTGGAGAGGGATGGATAGGTGGAGAACATGGGGTTTTTAGGACAATGGAACTATGCTGTGTGATACTGTAATGCGGGCACATGTCATTATACATTTATCAAGATCTGTAGAAAGCACAACACAAAGAGTGAACTTTGTTGTAAACTATGGGCTTTGGTCAACAATAATGTATTACTATCAGCTCATCAATTATGCCAAATATACCAAACTATGCAAGTTGGTCATAACGGGGGGAAAAAAAAAATGTTTATTTGTGGAATGGTGGTGGTAAGGAGAAAAAGGATATATGGGAAAAGCCTATACTTTACACTAAATTTTTCTGTAAACATAAAGCTGCTTAGAAAAAAGTCTACTTTTAAATATTGAAAAATTAAATTTAAATTAAATTTTTTAAATTAAAAATAATTTTAACAGGTTAGTACTGACATTGACCAAAGTGACAATATCTTGGGCTATAAATAGTCATTATGCTGTGGTTCCTTTTTGTCTACCGAACTAAAAATGCCTGATTTGGTTGAAGCAGTAATACTGAGTTTCCTACTCAAGCTTCTTCAGCAGTTTTTGGAGTATAATTACTATTATTACTGCTTTTTTAAAATAAATAAAATTAATTATTTAACAGTTTTCAAATTTGTAATGTTGATGTAAATGCACTGAATTCTTGCTTTGTGCAAGATATTACAATACAAAATGTGATCATCTCTTTTATTAAAAGCCATGGAATAACTCTATGTGGAATACTCTTGGCAAGTCAAATGACAGGAGATTATGTTCATTTGTAGCTAATCTGAACATTCTAATATTAAAGGACAAAATACTTTTATAGCAATAAATGGAAACTCCTGTATTTTATCTTCCTTAATGGAGGCCGCATGTACCTTGTTACCCACATGACTACTCTATACCTGTTTCGGTCAAATAATTTTTAATACTGTTTAAAAGCAAAATACAGTTTGACTACTTATTTTTGAATATTTTATTTTGTGGATGTGGTTTCATAGTGTCGCGGTTAGCATGTCTGCTTTACATGCAGAAGGTCCTGGGTTCACGCCCCAGTGGAGCCACAGTCTATGGTCTACGGCCATGCCACCCTGAACAAGCCCTGTGTCTGACCTCGGAAACTAAGCAGGGTCAGGCCTGGTTAGTACTTAGATGGGAGACCACCTAGGAAGACCAGATGCTGTAGGCATAAATAATAATAATAAATAAATATTTTGTTTTGTCAGAACTATCAGAAACTAAAATGATATAAACCATGTTAACTTGCATAGTATTTTCCTTTTTTTCTCCTTTTCTCTTACCCTCTTCTAATAGTGATCATTTTCTTACTATGAGCCTAAATAAAACTCAGGATAGAATGATTCACTCAATAGTGAGCAAATCAAACCCAATCTCTGTCCTTAAGGAATGTGTGAAGTTCAGAAGACAGGCATTAAATAGTTCAGAAGACAGGCATTAAATACTGATGGCACATCTTAATGTAATTCTATATAGTGCTAAATGCGGTGAGGAAAAGATTTCAGATACTACAGGAGTACCTTAAAGGAGATCTGATGCAGATTGTGGAGGCAGGGAAATTGTCTCTGTGTCATGAAGTTTAAGTTAGGTCTGAAAAAAAGAGCATTCGAAAGGACTCTGAGGCTTGGGTATAGTCAATATCCATCTTAACTAAATCTCACAAAAATCCTATAGGGTAAGACAGGTATGATCTATGCTTGACTAATTGATGAAATTGAAGCACTGAGATTTTTGTGTAACATATTAAAGGCATAGAACTAATTAGCTTGTTTCGAAACTATCCAAGTTAAAAAATCTGTTTGCTTTTTACTATGCAACTTTAATAGTTTTAAAAGTGATCTTATCTTTGGGAAGATGCTCTATGGAGGTGATACCCGAGTAGGACTAGTAACCATTAAAAATTATCTCATGTGAAATTAAGTTTCAGTTCTTTGATTTTATTAGCGTTTTCCATACAGCATCTGAACCTCAAGACTCTTAATTCTTAAGCGAAGAAACATTTCTACTAACTTACTTTGTCACAGATAGATATTTTTTGGACAGAAGTGAGGTGTAGCCTAGCATGCACCTTTTTACTTCTCAGGAAGATAGCTTCTAGCAGTGGCTTGGAACATTTTGACCCTTGAAGGTTTTCTAGATAAAGCATAATCCATATTTTTAACCTTGAAAATGCTAAGAAATAATTTCTCAAGCCACTTTCATAGTACCATAGATTTTAAGATCTCTAGAGAACCTCAGAATTTAACTGGTCTAGCAGCACTATTTTACAGATGAGAAAATAGGCTGTATGATTTGCTCAGTTTCCAGAATTGTGTTCCACAGACAAAATTTTATTCCTTGGAGGACTTCATACTGTATTTCCATCTTGGAAAAATTTATAACATATGCCAGAATATTGAGAACTCTGAGATATTTCACTTCGTTGTACCTAATGTTCCCCAATCTTTAAGATCACATGATGAAAGAATACTTTTATTAAGTAACATCTATTATTATTTCATAGAACACTCTTTATGGGATAGTACTATAATAATTTTTATCTTTATGTTATATTGTGCATTAGTTTTCAAAAGTTTGTTATAGTTACTTAAGAGCAATTTGAATTATTCTATAATATACTTCACATAATAGTATCACACATAATTTGAAATGAATATTCTATAAAGTTTTAGTTTGTATAATGTTGGACAGATGAATTTATATTTAGACAGTTGTTTAACTTTCAGATTAAAGAATTCTTATAAATATGGTGTATTGTTTTAATGTTTGGTGTAGTATTATCACCTTATTTTAAAAGTAGTGGGTTTTTTTTTATTGTCAGCATGAGAATAAAAATTAAATAGACAAGTCATTGATAGCTGTTCTTGTAGACTATAATGGAAATTTAGTTAAAATTATTAAAATGTCCCTTATCTCATTTTTATTTTCTTTTAGCTGCTATGCCTTTTTTGCCTTCTTCTATGACAAGTGTAAAATTATCTCAAAACAGATTCACATGTGTTCCAGAAGCAATTTTAAATCTTCCACAGTAAGTTTATTATTTTACTTTTAAAACCACATGAGCTGGAACAGAACTTTCAGAAACATGTTTTTGATTTAGGAGTATAAATGCAATTGCTTTCTAAACCTACTCAGCTTAATGTTTTGAAATCTATGAATGTTTGACATTCTCTAGGCAAAAGACCCAAGTTG
Source organism: Pteropus vampyrus (assembly GCF_000151845.1). Lineage (NCBI taxonomy): Eukaryota > Metazoa > Chordata > Mammalia > Chiroptera > Pteropodidae > Pteropus > Pteropus vampyrus. Next base: position 8,925,785 of record NW_011888863.1, read on the forward strand.
TTACTTGGATTTTTTAACTTTTATGTTAATTTAGTGTGCTATTGGGTCGAAACAATCTAAGATTATTTGTTACATTACTGTAATCAAATGAGACTGCACTGGCTATCATTTTAGCTTTTAAAATTTCACTTTTTCTCAGAGGTTGATATGTTGCTCAGACACTATTAACTTTGAACTTATACTTAAGTTATATATGAGTGATATTTTTGGAAGATAAAGACAATTTATATAGCCCCAGGTATTTGGGGATATTTTTGGTTAATGTCAGTAAAAACAAATCTTTGTTAACTACGGATTCATGCGTTAATTAGATTTTGTATGTGTTTTCATTTTAAATACTATTATAATTGTGGTATACATTATAAACTAAATCCATAAGTGTATATATACAAATATATACATATATAGACAAATAATACTTAGTTATAATCTAGCCATAAAAGGTATCAGACAGGCATATAATAATTTAAATCTGGTTTTAGAATGTGTTAGATACTGTTCAATAGTGGATCATTTTGTTACTCTTCATAATAATCTTATAAAATAGCTACTGTTATTATCTCCAATTTATAATGAGAACATTACTTCATTAGAGAGTTAAAGTAACTAGCCCAAAGTCACAGTTCCTAAACACTGGTGGTTCGACTTCAGACTCTCACCTTGCACAGACAGGCACCTCTAGACTACAGATGGTCCTAAATTTTAAACATAATAAATTCCTGGCAGTGTGTTTGAAAGTCAAATCTTTAGGAAATCTGATTAGGAGATGCATGCCATAAAGAAGGTTTCTTTCCAGAGAACTAAAAATATTATCTAGTCCCTGATCACACTATACTTTTAGACACTATCTTCAGGCATACATTTCCAGCATTTTATTTGTATTTCTTCAAATTTATTCTTTTGTTTCACAAATAAGCATGCAGTTGGCCAGCTTAAGTCCCCACTGAGGCTAAGAGGCACTACTGTCATATGACCTGGTAATTCTTGAATTTGTCTCAATCACATTGTTAGACATGTATGTCTTATCTCTAATACAGTCAAATGAATTTTCTCGTTTTTATGCATTTTTATAAGATAACTAGGACAAAATCTAGTATCACTTTAAAACAGCAAAAATGTTGCCATGCAGACCTGAATCTTTGCCTAGCAGGCCATAATGGTTGTGTGAATTTGGAATTCATTCATCATGCTTCGAATATACTGGGTGAAAGAGTTCAGTATATAGTTGTAAAAGTCTGGGCAACCTTTCACATAGTCAAATACACCACAATCACTGACTGTCTTTATTCTTCCTACACACATACACTTATATGCTTTTCTGCTATTTTCTACAGACTTTGGGTAGCATGTTCTTGCATGAAAACAACCAATTTGTATTGAGGGCCTACTGTATGAAAGGCAGCATGTTCAGTGTTATGCTGTTTATCACATTGAGACAAACTGGTAAAAGGATATGCCCACAAATAATATTAATTAACTCTAGGAACTAACCTCTGAAGAATCCTCCCAGTAATGAGTGAAATTGAAAAAATATATGGGGGCCACATATTTGTAAATCTTGAATAGAAGCCAGGAATTTTAATGACCATTTTGCATTTGTTAATTATGACTTTTCACATATCATAAACATTGGTGAAACACTTGTTCTTTCTCTCATTCTGAAATTTACATTTTTATGTTTCTGAGGTAGGGAAATTAAGCCTAAATTTTGCTTTTAATGGTTCTTATTCATTTAAATGTTGTTCCTAGTGAAACATGCCTTCTTTCTAACCCATATATACCTATATGTACACACAAACACACATGTATACTTATATATAAATAATGTTAGTTTTAAAGTTATGTCTTATTCTGGTGAAAATTACCAGTGATGTTATGTCTTGTATTTTGGAAACACTCATTTGTTTTTTATCATGACATTGTATTGTTTTAGCTTGCGGTCCTTAGATATGAGCAGCAATGTTATTCAGTATCTGCCAAGTCCTGCCCACTGGAAATCTTCGAACTTAAGGGAACTCCTGTTTAGTCATAATCAGATCAGCATCTTGGACTTGAGTGAAAAAGCATATGCATGGTCTAGAGTAGAGAAACTACATCTTTCTCATAATAAACTGAAAGAGGTAAGGGGTCATCTTTATTTGTTTTAAATTATTGCCAATTTGAAAATATGCTTTTATAATTTGTATTATCACAAATTATCATTTAAAAATCTGTTATTTGATATTTTCTACTTTTTTGAATAAGATCTAACCTTATTCTGAAGTATATAGGAATATTAACAATGTTTAATTTCTTTAAAAGACCACTTTTTTGCTCCATTTTTAAATTATATGAATACATATATTTAATTGTTAATGTGTGTAGTGCTTTAAATGTGTCATTTAATCACTAAATCTCTGATCTGTTAACGGACTCTCAGATGCTCTACGTGTCTCAAGTTTTTGCCAAGTCATATGTAGCTTGTGATTTTCAGCTGACTTTCTTTCCTATATTCTTAAATTTCTATACTCCTTCACCATACTACCCCTCACCCAATGAGCCAGCCTTTTTTGCTTCACTCCATTTCCTATGTTACAGATCTGAAATTGATCATTCGTTCATCTCAGAAAAAAAAATTTGTTTTTGCCAAGTTCAAGCCTATTGTTTACAAAGGCCAAAAAGAATTAAGTGTCTGAAACTGAGGTTAATAATAACAGAATATTTTTTGGCACTTGATTTTTTGCCAGCAAATTAATGCTTCCTATTATTAAAGCAATGAATGAGTATTGCTTAAAATTTTGAAACAGAAGAAAAAAAAAAAAAACTCCAACTAAGGTGCCACCTAAGGAATAAACATTTAGTCATGTGTTTTAAGAACATTAAGTTGTATATGTTTGTGATGATTAGATCTTTATAGTTTTCATGAAGAACATAGTGTGAGGGATCAGACTGAAACCACAGATGATTTGGGCATAGATAACTCTAAAGAACTTCTTTCAATGTCGTGAAGAGATGAAATGTTACCAAGGGAAAATGGGTTTTTAAAGATTATAAAGAGTAGATTGTTTTGGGTAAGTCCTTTATACTTATGTTTTTAAACATTTATAATGAAAACTGTGACATGCCTTTAGAAAGTTTTAGAACTCTGTTGAAAAGCTGTGCAAGCTGCTGATGGGATCTCTGGTCCTTTCTCGTTTCTTATCAACGTCTTGTTTCTTGGCAGTACTCATTTCTTCCTTCCCACCAACAGAATTTGACTTTTTTTTATTCCATTAAGATTCCTCCTGAGATTGGCTGTCTTGAAAATCTGACATCTCTTGATGTTAGTTGCAACTTGGAACTGAGATCCTTTCCCAATGAAATGGGAAAATTAAGCAAAATATGGGATCTTCCTTTGGATGAACTGCGTCTTAATTTTGATTTTAAACATGTAGGATGTAAAGCCAAAGACATCATAAGGTTAGATAATTTTATTTCCATTTGTTTTTATTAAGTTTGTTTGAGATTTCCTCTGTCTGTGACTTTAATGGATATATAGTTACTAAAATAGGAAAAAGCATACTATTTAAGGTTAATATTCTATGTCATTTGCCTTTTATTTAATGAATGGGTTTATATGCTGCCACTGCAGAGCTTCAGTTCTTCCTAGCCAAGCTAATGTTGAGAGAATAACTTCTCTTCCTTATTATGCTTTTCACTAGAAATGGACTCTAAAAGGATATTTTACTATTTGGTCTCTCTTTACCAGTTATACAATCTAAAGAAATATAGCAGAATATAATTTCTCAAGCTTCACTTCATATAGCAAATAGTTATCATATGTCTACTATATCTTATAGCATAAAATTACTAACTTCAATTTTGCCTATGAGAATGAGTAACCTACTCACCATGATCATTTTTGAAACCACCAAAACTTTCCATGTATCCCTCTTCCTGGTCTTTACACTTTACAAACTTCAAATATCTTTGATAATGGACTATATTTCATTCTTTGTTACTTTTTAAGCATTTTAATCTTGTTGTTACCTATGTATGAAATCATTTACTTACATTTTCACAAAATTACTCTTATCTATATTTATTTTGCAGTTTTCAGCTCAGTTATCACCTCTCATTGTATCCTTGACTATAATATCCACGAAGGCAAGGACCATGGCTGTGTTTACTTACTACCTGATTCTTGGCACAGAGCCAGGTGTACAATTAATAATTGTTGAGTTACCAGTGAACTTTATTTACCTAATTATCTTCTACTTAAATTTTCTTAAATTTACATTTAACTTTTTGTCTCTTTTTATGAGGAAATATTTCTGTCCTCCTGAGCTTGTTGTAATTTGAAAATAGTTTGTCACCAGCTATGCTAAACATGACTACCCCTTATCTTACAGAATTATTTCCCATGATTTTCCCTCCTGAAATTGGAAAATATGTTCATATGAAAAGTGATTCAATTCTTACTAAACATTTAGTAGAACTAGTTTTCAATGTATTATGTAATGTTATCAAACTATTGTATAACTAAATATTTTTAAATTGGTTTAACATTTTTAAAAATGTCAGGGACCTGGAGTGGTTTAGAAATTGCAGGCATCGTTTGCTTTTTTAAAAAAATGACTTTTTCAAAGAGTGGTGAATTCTTAATAATTATTTGTCTTTGAATCATTGATTTTCTTGTGAGTTGTCTGTGAGAAAATGGCCTGATTTCAATAGTAGCAGGTATAGATATGATCCATCAGATCTCATTTTCTAAAGTAACAGAGAAATTGAGAAAAGATATTATACCTTTTGTTCAGATATCAGGATTGTTGGTCAGAGACCTATCAGCTATGAGAATAGCTCAGTCGATATTTCCTAAAATTTACTTACGATTTATTTTGCTTCTATAATTTTAAACTGTGGTAACATTGTGACAGTTAAAAAATATCTTTTTATATCTATTATATTTTTGAGAACATTTAAAATCTGTTAATTTAAAGGTGGTTTTGTTAGCCACTTAAAGAACTTCTAATTAGTTTCAATTATTTTTACATTAAAATGATTAGGAATAGCAGCATATTATCTTCTGGTATGTTTATATGTAGTAATTTATAATGTAACTAATATAATCTCACTTTCCATATGCATTATATATATGCTTACATGATATATGTGAATATATATTATATATACCATACGTGAATATGTACACACACACACATATATCATGTACCAAATATAACCTCACTATCAAGGTTTAGTATAACAGTATGTGTATATACTCTATCTTGGTTCTCTGTCATATGAGATTTGTAAAACTTTACACTTTATAATTTTTAGGGTTTTATTGGTGTTGTTTAAAGAAATCCATGTGCGTACGTGTGTGTGTGTATGTGTGTGTGTATGTAAAATTCTAATTGGTAATGTAAATATATTTTCTCATTTTAATTATTTATGGTGATAGTGTAACATGTCGTTATATTCGATAGTGCCACCAGTCATTATCAACTACACTAACATCACTAACAAAATAAATGCATTAGCAATGCACCGAAAGACATGTGCATTTTGGTTATATGAGCTATGCACTCTTTTGCATACCATATTTTAAAACAGTCTGATATTTAAAAGAATTCAATGCATATGAATTCTCCTAGATCTTAAATACACTGTTAAGCAGTTTGTTATTTTATTTTTGTCTTTCTAATACCAGGTTTCTTCAACAACGGTTAAAGAAGGCTGTGCCCTATAACCGAATGAAACTTATGATTGTGGGAAACACTGGGAGTGGTAAAACCACCTTATTGCAGCAATTAATGAAAACAAAGAAATCAGATCTTGGGATGCAAAGTGCCACAGTTGGCATAGACGTGAAAGACTGGCCTATCCAAATAAGGGGCAAAAAGAAGAAAGATCTCATTCTAAATGTATGGGATTTTGCAGGTATTTATTTTGCGAGAATTTTAAAATCTCATTTATCCTTTATTTAGAACAGGGATTTAAAAACTAAGTTTTATTTTCTAATACTAGAAAGAGACTGAGTGGATCCTATAGAATTATTCCGAAGCCATTTACTTCTAGTTTTATCCTTGCAACCAGAATGAAGAAGTGTATGGAGGGAAACATTAGAAACCAGTAGGTGCCAGCCAAAGCTGAGTACTTGGTTGGTAGCTAACACTTTTGCTAGAAGTTGTCAGTCCCTATAAAAATCCAGTATAGTCTTATAAACATTGCTGATTATTTTTCTCTTTTTGTATGCTAAATAGTAGATAGTACACCTAAAAATCTGTTTTGAAAAAGGATATTTGTCTATTGTCTGGAAAGCTAAAAAAAAGTCTCTAATCTTTATTTAGGTCGTGAGGAATTCTATAGTGCTCATCCCCACTTTATGACCCAACGATCACTGTACCTTGCTGTCTATGACCTCAGCAAAGGGCAGGCTGAAGTTGATGCTATGAAACCTTGGCTCTTCAATATAAAGGTGATCTGTTCTAATTATTTGAAAATAGAAAATAATTCTCATTTGTGTGTGTGTGTGTGTGTGTGTGTGTGTAAGTAATTTATTTTGGGCAAAACAGCTGCTTCAGTCTCTCCTAATAATATTTTAAAAGAAAGTGAGAATCACTAAAATTTTGAGTTGGGAAATTTTCAGAGTAATTAAGTCGTGACATGAAAATAGTCTGTTTTGTGTTGGTGAGTATTACATATTCTTGAAACCCTTTTAAGCTATAAAAATTGAAAATATACATGTTAAACTATTTTTGATCATATTATTTCTTAAATGGAATATGAACTTCCCTAATTTAAAATAAGGTGTACTAAAGAAAAGCAATCCGTATATCACCAGCGGTGTCTTCAGTGGCAATTTAGTATGAAATTTTTAAGATCTTATACTTTTAAATGATACCAGATTAATATGACCTTTTTTCTTTCTGTAAATTGTAGTATAGTTGACAATACGCTCTTGTATTTGGAATCTGCTTTTGTTATTTTCCACTTTCTCCCTTGTTGTCATGCTGTCAGCTATTCCTTAAAGGTTCGTTTTGTAATTTTGGTAATTTTTTAAACTTTTGTTAGCTAAAGTGAACAAATATTACAATGGCAGTTGTACTTCAGTGGCTTTTTTTTTTTTTTTGCATTGTAGACTCCACATAGAATGACTTTAAAATGAATTCAAGAGATTGAATTTGCAGATAAGGAAGAGAAAATACAAATCATATTATGACACTTTGAAATAATTTGTGGGTTTATTGATTGCTTATTTTATTTAGAGTCCAATGCACACTTAGAAAATAACCCATTTTGAGGCATACTAAAATGCCCCTACTGTTAAATAGGCCGCTCGAAAAGCGGTAATAATTGAATGAAGAAATGCATAAAAATGACTTCAAAATTTCTTAAGGTTACTTTTTTTTTTAGGTTTAAAGAAGGAAAGACAGTCTTTTAATTTCTCATTTCTACTGAAGTGAATTCATAGAAAGTAAATATCAATGGCAATGTAAGCAGACTTGATTTTAAAACAAACACAAGAGGATTTTATCTTTCCTGTAGGCTCGTGCTTCTTCTTCCCCTGTGATTCTTGTTGGCACACATTTGGATGTTTCTGATGAGAAGCAGCGCAAAGCCTGCATAAGTAAAATTACCAAGGAACTCTTAAACAAGCGAGGCTTTCCTGCAATACGTGATTACCACTTTGTGAATGCCACTGAGGAATCTGATGCTTTGGCAAAACTTCGGAAAACCATCATAAATGAAAGCCTTAATTTCAAGGTAACGTGGTTGATGCCTACTGTAGGCTGGTAGATAAACATAATTAATTCTCATATTATACAATAGTTTAGAAATGTCAGAAGTCTTGAGAAGAGAACAAATATCTTAAAATTATGAAGTTTTTCAGAGCCGTTACCTTTTAAAGTATTTTTAATTTTAAAATTATTTATGCCATACTTAATTTCACAAGCATGGGAATGAAAGTAATTAGAGGATCCTGAAAAAAAATAAGAGTGTCTGAGAGACTGGCAGAATGTTTCTGAGAGAACCTGAGAAAGTATTTCTGATGACCTTTCTCAACTTTCTGTAGTGGTGATTTGGTCAAAGGGATAAACATGAATAGTGAGGTCTTGAGATCATCTTTTGTCTATTACTTTTTAACTGTTTCTCCTTTCTTTTGGAATTCCTATTTTATGCTCATCTTGATCTTCTGTGCTTCTCCTTCATGTCTCTTGTCACTGTGATTCCAATTTCAAATGCTTTTTCCTCAATATTGTGAGATTTTTTTTTTTTTAATTTTGTCGCCAAGATCACTAATTTGGTTTTCTACAATGTCTAAGCAATTTTTTAGTTCCTACAAATGGGGTTTTTCATTTTTGGAATTATGTTTTTGATTTCTAAAGTTACCTTCTCGTAAGCCAAATGTAATTCATAGAGTTCATAAAATACAAATAAATTGGTTATCAGGCAGAACACTTGTTTTTAATACTTGCAGGAGAAAGAAATCTTACCTGGGTTCTACAGACAGCAGAGTGTAAATTGTACTGAAAAATGCCCTGAATACTTTAACACGACAAACACAATGGTAAATTTCATTTTAGAGTTGGGTTAGCTCATTAGCACTAATGACAGAGGCCATGGCTTATAACTAGGGTCTTGTTTTGCCTGGACAGTCCCAGCATAATTATTAACAGTGTCCCACTACATTCTCAAAAGCCTTCCAGTGTGGATGATAAATTACATGGCCACCCTGGTTATAATGAGTCGGACAGTTAGCTTAGTTCTGTTCCATTTCCACAGATTATCCTTTCTTCCAAAACCTAATGAGCCATTTATAAATGTGCTGGTCTTTGTGGTGCCCAAGGAGATAATTTGCATGTTTGTATCTTTCAATACATTTATTACAGGCACTAAAATGTTTTACCAATGGTGGATCAGTAGTGGCATTTTATGTAGGAAGAATAACATTATTTATTTGCAGATTTTCCTGCTTTCTCAGAACATATGATTAGAGAGTAATAATGAGTTTTAAGAAACAAACAGAAAATTCATACATCCAATTAAATATTCTCTTTATTCAAGTGGTTTTCTTCTAAAGCTATACCTGTACTTACAGACTTTGTTGTTACTTATAATATTTTAATAGCTTCTCTTTTTATCATTGTTGTTGGAGCATATATTATATTTTTAAATAGTCTTCTTGGAGGATAAGTTTGTTTTGAAAAAGACTGAATTTAGTTGAAGCAAAGTCTATGGATAAAGTGGTTAGTTCATCAAGCTGGGCTAGTACTTCTCTTGTTTAATAGCAAGTTATCACTGTCAATCAATAAACCATTTTTCTTCCTGCATTTATAAATAAAATCTGAAGGCAACACCATACAAGCAAGTAAAACAAATGCTTTGAGAAATAGCAATATTATTTGAAGAAAGGTATGTATTGTTAATGGATGTGTCATTCCGGATACTGATTTGAAAATCCATTTGACTGCTCTACAAAATAGATGACCCAGAACCAATGAACTCGCCCACACTTGAATATTTTTTCTTCCCTAAGGTGCTTCAATGTGTATTCAAATGGCAGCTTTTAATCTCGTAGAGATCATTTTGTGCCTTCTCATTTGATTTTCATCTTTTCCTTTTATCTTGGCTCTTCTCTAACCTTTCCCTATCTCACTCTTATTAATATGTGTCTGTACAGACTCTAGAGTAAATGCTTTTCTTTTCTTTTCTTTTTTCTTTTTTGGCTGTTGGTGACCTGACATTCAAATTAAAAAAAGTAGTAGGACAAAACAGACTTCAGTGCCAAAATACCCCTTTCAATCTTGTCCAACCCATTAGCAGAAGGAACTCCTTTGCTGGCCCTGTAACCCAGCCCTATACAATTCATCCCTTTTTGACATGGTTTGCTTTCCATGAGTACTCTTGTTTATTTTTATGTCGGTTTTCCTCATTGGGTTAGAACATAAACTTCAATCTGAACTGCTGTTTCGTCTTACTTTACAAATGATGCAGAGAGCAATTATGAAAGTGGAGGTTAGTGGAATTATATTTAATTTCTGGGGCAAAGGAAACATGAAAATAGACTGCAGATAAATATGTAAAGTAATGGTTATAGCTGCTGTAAAAGAAGCTCCGTGAGGTTTTAGCTACAAGTAAAAAAAGAGCAAGTTAAATTTTGTTTGTAAATCCAAATTCTATTTGTGATGGGTTTAAGAATTTAGGTAGAAATTCTAATCATTGTTGTCAGGTAAAAAGAATATACAAGAATATATTAAGGGCTGAGAAATGAGGAGAGTTTGCCACCTGGTGGTTCTTGGAGGTATTTTAGCTATAGTTAGAGTTATATTTCTATTTAAAATTAGATTTTCAGTAAAAAAAAAAAAAAGGTTTAGAAAATACTTTTTTTATGGAAACTATCATCTTAAGACCATATAAAGTTTTTTATTTTATATTTTTAAATTAGTAAGCAGTGATTAAATTCAAAGTGTAACAAAGTGAACTTTATTTTCCAAAGTTCACAGTTTCATAAAAAAGATAGCTTGGTTGAGGAGATTTTATGTCTATATCCAGGTTTCACTGTTGATATGTACATTCCACTAATATAACATTTTGCAAATAAGCACAAATTTAATATTTTTACCCCAGGATGTGGGTATTTGTATCTAATAAACAAGATCCAAAAGCTTTCTAATACTGATTTCTTATGCTAGAATATTTATTGCATTTAATTTTAATATCTTATAAAATAAAAAGTCTTTTATTTATGGTTAGTGATCTATCCTGGGTTTTGCCATGGATTTTCTAGATAGCTAGATAAATATTTCCATACTATTTTATTTAATAGTTATTTCCAATTTTCCTTTGGTGTTCATATTTTTATTTTAATATCTTATTTATTTCTCACAATTTAAATGATTTTTATATTAATATACCCCTTTCTGTAAAAACTATTACCACTGAATTCATCAACCACCTGACAAATATATGAATAAAATGGATTTTTACAGCTTGTCATTTGTAATTACATAGATCCGAGATCAGCCTGTTGTTGGGCAGCTGATTCCAGATTGCTATGTAGAACTTGAGAAAATCATTTTATCAGAGCGTAAAAATGTGCCAACTGAATTTCCTGTAATTGACCGGAAACGATTATTACAACTCGTGAAAGAAAATCAACTGCAATTAGATGAAAATGAGCTTCCTCATGCAGTTCACTTTCTAAATGAATCAGGTTTGTATGTTTGTTTGTTTCAAGTCTTTTCAAAGCTTGGCTGTAGTAGTCTATAAAAATGGATATGATCCCTGTTAGAATTTACATTCAATATCTAACTAAATATCTATAGCATTCTTTAATAGACCACTGATTTTTTTTTCTTTTTGGATGATCATCACATGTATTGGTGTTAAATCATATTTCATATCATAAGAAAAAAATAGAAATCATCTAGGGGCAGTGTTGGGAAGTCTCTGAGCAAAAGTTAAAAAGTGTAGGTTCTAGAACTTGACCTTACTACTCAGGAGCTGTGGAACCCTGAGCACAAAGCATAGGATCCAATGACTTTAGTGTGTGTGGAAGTTGCTTGTAAAGGAGAATTATTATTGGAACAGTCTAACAGGGTACTTTGAGAATCAAGGGTTGCCTAAGAGGATGCAGCTACTGAGTGACAGATCTGACTTTGTTGTATTACACATTGGCAGCATGATCTCACAGATGACTCACAAACTGACTTCAGTGCTAATTTTGTACTTGATAGCATAACCTGGGTAGAAATGTGTGATTTTATTTGCGGTACTAGGGTGACTGGAAAGCTGCTTCAATCCCTAGATTCTGTTGTATGAAAAATAATTTTCATGTGGAATATATGTTCCTTCTTCTCATCATTTTAAAACCCATAGCTTCCTAGGATATTCTGTTTCTTACCTGTATTTGAAAATAGGATGTCTTTGCAGTGTATATATAGAAAGCCAAAATGAAAATAATGAATTTCTATTTATTTGTAAATACATGCTCTCCAATGCATGTCATTGTCTCAAATATGGTTATATATGATCATTTTATATAGTTTGAAAATACTTTTAGGATTTTATAGCTTGAGACTAGGATGCCTGGGTTATAGTCCCAGCTCTGCCACTTACTATACTGAAGTTTTCTCATCTGTGAAATGAGGAGGTTAGATTAGGTTCTCTCTCTATAAAGCCTCTTGATATTTTTGTATTCAAGATTCCATGTTTAACTGTTTTATTTTTACTACAGGGGTCCTTCTTCATTTTCAAGACCCAGCACTTCAGTTAAGTAACTTATATTTTGTGGAACCCAAGTGGCTGTGTAAAGTCATGGCACAGGTTGGTGTCTTATATTTTTGTGGCATAGTGGTAATGGTTGAAGAGAAGAACAAATGGCACCCAGAGCATTGAGCATTATAGAGTTTGTGTTCAGTTATGACAGAAACTACTGTAAATATAGGAAAATGTAAAACACTTCATGTAGAAGACTGCTTAAGGGAAAGTTTCATGGAAAAGGGAAGATATCTTAGAGTTCACTGTAATGTCTTTAAAGACAGATGTTTGTCTCATTCTGTTTCACAGTGCTTTTTTAGATCTTGATGATATCTTTGGTTTGGTTATTGAATGAAAGCTTTGTGGAAGTCCCTAGGGTAAATGCATATGAGAAAATTGTGTTGGTAAGCCTGTGAAACCGCTATCTAGACAACAAGGAGAGGACTTGTTTTGACTCTTGAGAAGGATGGTCTGATCTCTACATGCTTATAGTTTTTGAAAACTTTGGATGGCAGTAGTAATAGCTACCTTTTCTCCATTTATATTTCATATGGAAAATTATTTTTTTCCTGATAATAATCAATTGCCAAAGAGTTTAAATTAATTAGTTATAATAATCCATCTCTATAAGTTTACTACAGAAAACCACTCAGGGAGAACACACTAGCTCAGAGTTTCTCAGTGTCAGCATTATTGACTCTTGGGGTCAGATAATACTTTGTCGTCATCATAGGACAGCATCTTTGGCCCTGTAGATATTAGTAGCACCTTCCCAGTTATGAAAAGCCATAATGTGTTCAGACATTATCAAATATTGCTGGGGATGCAAAATCAGCCCAGTTGAGTTTAATTATGAACTGAGGTGAACTCAGGGAGGATGTCTCTAGCATGTGTACTCATTGGCAATTATTTTGGATTATGAGTATAATTTATAGTTTTGCTTGTGGCCCCCTGAATCCCTAAAAGTTTCTAAATTCCAGCTAAGAAAAGAGGGAAGATATTTTGAAGAGGGAACTTATTTGGGGCTAAATCCTATACCACAGAAGTTGAGAGCATATCGAGACAATTTAATTGGCAATTAATAGTAACATGGTAGCTATTACTATTTTGGTAGGTTTTATAAAGTAGATTTTCATCCTTCTGCACATATGCCATAGAGAATATGAAACCAGTGAAGTGGGGTGCTTGAGAGCACAACTTCTAGAGTCACCATGCATGACCTATATTCAGATCTCTTACAATACTTTGTGAAATTTCTTAATGTTTTAATAAGTCTTTTGTTTTTTTCACTTGTAAAATAAGGATTATAACAATGTTATCTTCTACATTCCCTCTCTAGTTCAGTGTGAATGAGAAGCAAATGTTAGCTAATTTCATATTTGACTTATTTGTTAATTAAGGCTTAATATTTTGGAAATGAAAAAAAAGTCTTTGAAACTATAACGATGTATTCATGTAGTTTTGGAAAGTGTGCCAGTATGCAGCTAAACAAAAAGTATGTGAGATATAGATGAATTCTGTACAGCAAAGAAAGTTTTGAATATACTCTGAAGATTTTGTCATCCTAAGTAGAACACTATAACTCTCAGAAAATAACTAAACTGTACATAGTCAAGAAAAGGCTAATGTTGCACTAAAAAGTGGTCTTTCCTTGTGAACTGGGAACATTTAAAGTTGCACACACGTGGATAATATTTGAGTGGGAGTATTTTATTCAGTGGATTAAGGAAGTGGTTTGTATCAGAAACACAATCTTTTAGCAAAAACAAATTTCTGCCATGACCACAGTAAAATCTCTGAAGACTCTATGGATTAATTAAGTTGAAACTCCATGAAAGTTCTTCTCATAAGCATAGTTATACTATAAACATGTTAATTTAAGTGAAAACTAAGTCAAGACTTTTAACAGCTCAGTTATTTTGAAAGATAGATCTAAAGGGTCAGTAAAATGATAATTTAAATTTTTTATTAACTTAAAAATAAATAACATCACTTTAATTTATGCTGATATAGTGAAATGTAATGCCATTTTCACTGGGTTTTAAAGAGAATGAAAGCTATAAATAACCAAGTGAAAACAAGAATGACATCTGACACCCATCTGCAAAAATAAATAGGGGTATTCACCTCCATGAATCATCAAAACAAGGGCAGGAATAATTTCATGGGGCAGGAGCTCTAATAAGCCCACCTTCCCTCTATAGGCCCTGAGCTATTAGGTCACTAAACTTATTAAAGAAGGTTTCATCTAAACACAGAGAAGTTTGCAAAACTCATTTAACTGTATGATAAAAGATATGAAAGGGACTTATTGAATTAATCAGGTGAAGTATTAGAAAGCTCGCATGGCAACTTAATTTTGATAATAACATGTGTGAAGAATTTGGAAAACACTCTTTCTTCATATAAAAGTATAAGCTAGACTGAAAGAATATTAGTAGGTCTTTTAAAGGTGATAGAATTAAGATAATGTTTCAGTTTTCTATTGCTATTTAACAAGGTACCCCAAAACTTGGAAGCTTAAAACATCAACAGTTTATTATTTCTTATTATTCTGTGGGTTGATTGGGTTCTGCTCCATGAGGCCTTGGCTAGAGTCATTTACTTGGCTTCCTTTGTCAAACTGGGCTGGAAAGTCCAATAGGGCTACACTTACATTTTGATGTATCGGTGTTCCTCCATGTACCTCTTGGATGACTACTCCTCCTAAAGTGTAAGCCCCAAACTGGTACTATGTCAGTTCTGCCACATTCTAGTAACCAGAGCAATCACAAAGCCAGTTCAGATTCAAGGGGCAGGAAAATGGACCCCATTTCTTGATGAAATGAGCATCACCCATGTGTAGGGAGGAAAAGAACTGATATATCCATCTTTGGAAACAATCTACCACAAAGAACGGTAGCACATGTAGATATACTAAAAAATAAAATAAAATCAAGCACAACCCTCTTAAAATCAATTTGTCTAAATAAAATAAATTAGAAAAAGTATATAATAATGGCTCGTATATGAGGAGTTACTATGTGCTCTTCAAAGATTATCTCATTTAATCTTCAGAGCAACTCCTTTAAATGATACTATAGTAACCCTATCAAAGATGTAGAAATTGAGTGACAGGGAGATTACATAATTTATCCAAAGTTACACATTTAGGAAGAGGTAAAGTTATTAGGATTTTAGACCAAGTGGTTTGACCCCAGTAGCTATAAACCTAACCATAGGATAAATGCTACAAATTTAATTTTCTCAAAATTCATTATTCAACCTTATTTGTTCAACACCTACTAAGTTCTGGCTATTATTCTAGTGCTGGGGCTATCGCACGCAGTAGGCAAAACAAGTTCCCTGTACTCATAGACATTCAAATGGAAGGAAATAACCAATAAACACTTATGTCAGGGTTACAGGGTGCTACAAAAAAATATAAAGTGTAGTTAGGGATAGAGAGTGAGTTGTCAGACAAGGTTTTAGTAACTTAAAAACACTAAAACAGCAAACAATTCTATTTATCACCTAAACTGTAAGAATGATCTGGGACTTCTATAAAGTGCACAATGTAGGAGA
Organism: Pteropus vampyrus; assembly: GCF_000151845.1. Taxonomy (NCBI): domain Eukaryota; kingdom Metazoa; phylum Chordata; class Mammalia; order Chiroptera; family Pteropodidae; genus Pteropus; species Pteropus vampyrus. Next base: position 8,941,574 of record NW_011888863.1, read on the forward strand.
AGTCACAAAATATAGTTTTTATTATTTAAAAACTCATAATAGATTTTCATTAGATATCATTATGTTCAATCATTCATTTATTAATTCAATAAACATTATATCTACAAAATATATACTAAGTCAAGTCCTTGGGCCTAAAGGACTTTACAATTCAACATTTCAGCCAATTACATAAAGTAAATAATGTTTGCTCCTAATTAAATATCCCTTCAACATTATAGATGTATTAAAGAAATTAACCAAAAATCACTTTTAAAAATTAATTTGGCTATGTAAAATGAATAAGAATATGTAGATAGTAATGGCTAACATATGAAGACTTACTGTATGCTAAAAATTGTCATATGTACTTGGCATGCTTATGTGTATTATATCATTCCATTTTCATAGCAGTCTAAGGGACAGTCACTTCTATTATCTCATTTTACAGAGAAGGAAACTGGCTTAAAGAAATTAAGTACCTTTCTACTACTAGTTCACACAGCTAGTAGTAGAGCCTGATTTGAACCTGGAGTCTTCTGACTTATATTTTTAACTGCTATGATGATGATCAAAGCTCAAAGTATGATCTCCACATTAGAATCATCTGGGTTTCTTGTTAAAAAAAAAAAAAAAAAAAAAAAAAAGATTCTCAAGCCTCATTCCAGACCTACTGATCTCGATTTTGAGTAGAGTCCAACAAAGTTAAGTAGTTACTTGTTTGAGAATCACTAAACTATACTACACTGCCTTTCTCCCCATTGATGGAGCCTACTATTATATAAATATAAAGTAACACTTTTATTGCAAGCCTGAAGTGATAACACAGTCTAGAAGATAATTTCCCTAGAAATATATTATTAATGAAACTGTAATAGAACATGGGGTATTAGATTTATCTGTTGAATTTGAGTTGGAATCATTGTTTTCAGAAGATCTCCATAGTTTTTTATCTGAATTCACTCTTTTAATTTAATAAATTTTTGTTGTTATTGTTGTTTGTTTGTTTGTTTTGAGGAGAGTGGATGCCCCACTGGCCTTCTAGGCTACACGGCTGATAGCTAGAAATTTAGGTCCTATGTTATACTTGACAATGTTAAACGTGTTGTGATTATTTTCACTGAGCAAGGTGACACGAATGCTTTAAATTCAAAACTTTTCAGAAAATAAATTCCAGTGATTATTTATGTTTAAATCTTTCAGATTTTGACAGTGAAAGTGGAAGGCTGTCCAAAATATCCTAAAGGAATTATCTCACGTAGAGATGTGGAAAAATTTCTTTCAAAGAAAAAGAAATTTCCAAAGAACTACATGCACCAATACTTTAAACTCCTAGAAAAATTCCAAATTGCCTTGCCAATAGGAGAAGAATACTTGCTGGTTCCAAGCAGGTAAACCAAAACCTAAAAATTTAATTACCCTGTGGAAACTCACTATCTATTATATTGTTTTAACTGTCAAAATAACTGATCTATGATAAATGTACTAAGTAATTTTTTGCTTCTCATGTAAACTTTCTTCTAAAGTATACATTTACTTTTAATAAAAATTAGACATTTTTTGACATTTTAAAGATATAGTAAAACATTTTATGTATATAATTACTATTTGGTTTACTGTTGCTTAAATTATTTAAGAAAATAGTGAAGATTTGTATATGTGCATGTATGTGTGTGCATGTGTGTCTCCTTACACGGTACTGAGAGAGTTATTATATTAAGCAAGTTCTGGGGAGATGTTGAGTTTTTAACAAGGATGTTAAAATAATTTATGGCAGTGAATTTTCAGAGAAGAGGGGAAATATAATGGAGGCCTAAGTTCTAGCCCTGTATTGTATAAATTTTTCTTATTGCTTTATAATCACCCGGAGGAATGTTGTAAAGTAATCTGACATTGAAAAGTGCAAATTGCATTGATTAATGGAATGTAGTCAATTCTAAAAATAGATGTATACTTTTTTCTAGGACAGGCAATTTTTTTCAAGTTTCATGTAATCCCTTGATACTTGTCTATGCAGAACTAATTGTGTTTATTTATTTATTAATATAAATAGGATTGCTGAAAAAAATTTCATGCATCTACTATATCTGAGCATGCATTCGAATTGATTAAATAACCATTTAATTTTTAAAATAAGAAGAGCATGCAGCAGAAGAACATTATGAAAAATGCAATTGCTTAGAATATTTATCATCAATTCATCAATTTTAAGGAGTGAAGCACGTTGGTCAACATGTTTAGGTGTTTTATGAAGCTATATCATGATGGTGCCCTTTTTTCCCTTTAGTTTGTCTGACCACAGGCCTGTGATAGAGCTTCCCCACTGCGAGAACTCCGAGATTATCATTCGATTATATGAAATGCCTTATTTTCCAATGGGATTTTGGTCGAGATTAATCAATCGATTACTTGAAATTTCACCTTACATGCTTTCAGGCAGAGGTATGTATATACTGAAGAGTTAATATTTAGAAAAGTTAGGGGAAAGCATATTAAAATTAATATGTCATTTTCTCAGAGTTTACTTATTTACAAGCCAGCTGAAAATCAGAAAATAAGTTCATAAACCTCAGATTGGCCATATATATAAAGACACATGTACTCATATAAGTTTATGGAATTTGTCAAGAAGAAAATTCCTCAGGTCTTCACTCAAAGCCTATTTGTTCATATTTTAGACTCATTTACAGTAAGTATGAATATCTTGTTTTCTAAGCCGAAACAGACTAGAAGCAACAATTTTAAAAGATGGATTACTAGGAGTCATCAGTTTAAACACATACACGAACAAAGAAAAACTAGAAGTCATCACTGCAAAGTCAGGGAATTTTACTCAACAAGTGTAATATCCTGATCATTCAGACCATTCAGCATAGAGACTGTAATAACTCTATTCAGCTGCACAATCCCTGAGGCGTTTATAAAAATGGGTATTCCTAACGCTAGCTCTTCCTTTTGTAAGAAAGAACGGTCTTAGGGCTCCAAAGGGAAAATATTAGAAACATTTTTTTGCTTAAAAATTAGCTTTATGAAGGTGTCACTGGGTTCTGAAATAAGCCTTATCTTACTTGCAATTAATCATATATAAGTAATTACATTGCATTAAAATGTTCAGGAAGTTTTGGTTTTAGTATGACCATCAACTTCTTTTTAAAAATTTTGAGAACTTATTGAGGATTCTCTTTTGTCCTCTATTAAACATATTAAACTATTTGACACCATGAACCTGAAATCTTTCTTAAACTTATCTACTGGGGATTTTGTTTATTTTATTGCAAAATTAAGGATAAAATATTTAGTATCATTTAATAGCTAAGGATGAGGACTATCAATAATTATTCCAATACTTTCTTTCAAAACAAATGTACCTCTATTACTTTCACTTGGGCTGTGTATAAAGATTTTTTCCCCCTTTATTTTATGGAGTAGTTAATAATTAATGGATACACTTAGGTCCATTTAAACTTCTTTCAGAACGAGCACTTCGCCCAAACAGAATGTATTGGCGACAAGGCATCTACTTGAATTGGTCTCCTGAAGCTTACTGTCTGGTGGGATCTGAAGTCTTAGAAAATCACCCAGAGAGTTTCTTAAAAATTACAGTTCCTTCTTGTAGAAAAGGTAAGGAAATTAATGTAAAATTTTGAAATGTACCACTAAAGAAATCTAAACTTTTTAACTTTATAGTTCCTCTTTTTCAGCTTTGCAACAGAATAAAGGTCAGGTAGAGTGTTGATGAGCTCTTCTTTGGATTATATAGGCTGTATTCTTTTGGGTCAAGTTGTGGACCACATTGATTCTCTCATGGAAGAATGGTTTCCTGGGTTATTAGAGATTGATATTTGTGGTGAAGGAGAAACTCTGTTGAAGAAATGGGCATTATATAGTTTCAATGATGGTGAAGAACATCAAAAAATCTTACTTGATGACTTGATAAAGAAAGCAGAAGAAGGTATGTGTTGATACAGCTTACAAATGGTTTTAAGTGATCTTTCAGTATTTGTGGAATTTTGTAAGAAATATAGAAAATATGTTTATCCATAAGAGATAATTTAGAGGATACTACATTCAGTTACAGTGACAGTTCAGAAAAATGGATTATGTTTGTTACCAGTAAGATCTCGTGTTCTAGATTCAAAAGAGTGTTGGTTTGAGGGTGTGAATACTGGCACATTGATCAACGTAACTTCATCTGTGAAATGGGAAGACTAACCGAACCTATTTCATAGAATTGTTTCAAGTATTAAAAGAGATGACACATGGCAATAACTTAGGAACATGTGAACCATATAATAAGTGCTCCATAAATGTGGTAAAAATAGAGAATAGATAATTTCTTAGTCAGATGTTGGGTAGTCTAAGGCAGTTCTGAATTCTTTTTTCTAAAGAATGAACCTAAGAATGAGTTTTTAAAATTCCAATACATAGATATTAATTTAACCTTTAAAACTTTCTCAGATTTTCTAGAGAAAAATAGGATTGATAAGACAATCTAAAAGACTGATTAGAACTCATAGAAAATATGTGATATATGATTATTTTTGAAAGTCAAAAGTGCAAATTTATACACGTCCTTTAAAGTTTTTTTTTTTTTTTTTTTAATGTTTCATGTACTTCTCAGGAGACCTCCTAGTAAATCCACATCAACCAAGGCTCACCATTCCAATATCTCAGATTGCTCCTGACTTGATTTTGGCTGACCTGCCTAGAAATATTATGTTGAATAGTGACGAATTGGAATTTGAACAAGCTCCAGAGTTTCTCTTAGGTACTATTTTTGTTGGTTTAAAATGAAAATTAGGATGCAGTTTTTCCTTATAATCTATAAAATATTCAAATATAATCATATTATCATGATTTTTCATGCCCTCATATATTTGTCATAACATTTTTTCCCCTTTGGAATGATGTATTTTAAAGTAATTACAGATCTGGAATTTGCTTTATACTCATTCTTGTAAACTAGATTTGAGATGACAGTGGGAATACACATATTTATAAGATGTGTCCTTGCATTTGCTTTAGTTACCAGAGGAAGGGGAGGCAGATAAAGATATTTTCAGTTGAGTGATGCAGCCATTTTTCAATCTCAAAAAGACAAAGTGGACTGACAGCTGTGGGGCTAGGCATGGGGCAAAGAGCTAAGTTATTTTTTTTTTTAATTTCTGACTCCGGAATGACCACAAAAAGAGTTTTGGAGAAAAGATGATGAATGTGGCTTTTGATGAAATGTGGTTGAAATTTGGAAGAGCATGCTAGTAGAAATCTCCAACACAAAATTATAAATATAGAATAGAGTTCAGGAGGTAGCTGTGGATATAAATGAAAATGTGAAAATTCTCTACATATAGAGATAGACGCAGTTAAGGAGTGAATGAAGTACTTGAATGGGAGTGTGTAGTTGAAAGATATAGGAAGACTAGGGACAAAATCTTTAGGTGCATCTTAATTCATGGAGTGGAAGAAGGAAGAGGAAGCATTAAAGGAGACAATTCAACGAAAGAAGTGCGTCAGATTTATCTTCAAGTATACAACACGTAATTACAACAGACATAATTTTTCTGCTTGGACAGATTAACTTATGTGCTTTGTACTTTTTTTTTCAAAAGGTGATGGCAGTTTTGGTTCAGTTTATCGAGCAGCCTATGAAGGAGAAGAAGTGGCTGTGAAGATTTTTAATAAACATACATCACTTAGACTCTTAAGACAAGTAAGAAATCCAATTACATTATTACATTAAATCATGCATTATTAATCTTCTAGAAATCTTGTATTTCATATGTTTGTGAAAATGCAAAATGATGACATTCTCCAAAAAAGTTTACTAGAGTTTAATTATGAAATCCCACTTTGTCCCCCTTCCATGGAGTAAAAAAGTTTTGATTCTCTTGTTGCAAACAAAGAAAAAGACAGTTTTCTGAGAATTCTTGTTCTAGGCTTCACAGTTATATACTTTAAGTACAGAAAAAAAGAGGATACCTCTTTTGAGGTCTTGTATTTCAAAGGAGCCAAAACCCATACACAGTAACCCATTAAAAACTTTTTTTTTTTGGCCTCAGTCAAGTCACATGTTCTTTTCTCAACAAGCACTTACATTCAGGGCAATGCTGTGTACTGATTGGCTGAGGACTGTGTTACTAAACCAATCACTATGTTTGGGGTCAATTCCCCCTAAAATTCATGGGCCGCATAGGTGAGAGTTGGCTACCTCAGCAAAAATTAAAGTACTTTTAGAAAGAAACAAAGATGAATGGATGTTGAATGCATAACTGAGAGTAGTCACTCCAGTACTCGCTCTTGTTTTGAATACAGGTAGGGATTTATTTATTTATTTTTCTAAGTCTTTCCTGACAGTAGAAATGAGGGAGAGAAAAAGGGTAAGAGGAGAGGTAAAATCCAATGTGAATTCTGGCATCTTATACCAGAACTCAATTGTTTTTATGTTTGTTCTTTCTTTTTCTCTTGATTTATTAAAAAAAATACTTTGTACCTGAATCAGAATCTAAATAACTTATGTAAACTTAAAAAATACATAGTTACAATATCTTAGTTACTCTGAATAATAAAAATAATTTTATGTCTGTGCAGAATATCCTGTAGTAGTTTTTATTATTAGTATCAAAAGTTATACTATAGCTCTAGGAATAAGTTCATAAACATTTTGTATATAGAGGCAAGTTTATGAATCAAATTTGGGCGCAATCTCTTTCAAATCTGTAGGCAATTTGTTACATAACTTGATTTTTTCAGCCTAGGTCATTAGTCTTCAATATATGTTTCAATTTTTAGGTAATGTGCTCAAGGAACCCTGTTGGAAATCAGAGCACTAAAATTATATACAGGTCTGATTAGTGCATCAACAGCTGGTTGAACCAAGGAAATGTTTGAAAAACTAGAAACAGTAGAGTGTGCATAATATGCTTTTTCTTCAAAAAAAAAAAAAGGAAAAGAAAATTAAAAACTTCAGTGTTTGATGCTACATTTAGAGGGTCATTCTACCGGTGGTCATGAATTGTAGCCAACCTATTACACTCCCCTGCTCACTTTCTCTCAGTGAGCTGCTTTTCTAGGGTAGAAAATTTGGCTTCTTTCTTGTGTCTGAAAGTAAACGGAACTAACTTGATTTGTTCTCATCAGTTTTAACCAACTGAGCTAATCAGACATAGAAGAAAAAGTATTTTTATCTACTAAGAATATATGATTGCAGTCTGAAGCTTTTGTTTTTGGAAAATCTCCTCTCAGGGTATTCAGCCTTTCTTCGTTAGCTGGCAGATTTCTCGACACTTTGGTTTCCTGATAAATGCAGTTGATCTTTGAAGCTGGTTGTTAAGAAACAGAGCTTCTGCACAAATCAATTTAATTTTGCCTTAGCTATGAATTTCATATAAATTATATCTTCAGAGTAAAGTGAAATATGCAGAATAAAAATGCATATAGAATTAAAAAACAACAATATCATAAAAGTGATTGTAAAGTTTCATATGATGTGGTCTAGAAAAAGGATTGTTTCAGAATGGAGACCTCTCTGTTCAAGCTAAAATGTCTCTAAGAAGTCAGAGATTATGGAGAGATTACAACTGAGGATTGCTTTAGTAAGGGTGGTCTAAGGCAGGTCACTCTGAAGAAGTGATAATATATGAGCTAAGATCCGAATGGCAAGAAGCCTTTAGCTCTGTGAAGGGTGAAGAGATTTCTAGGCAGCAGGATCAGCAAGGGCAGAGACCCTATGGCTGGAAAGAAGGAGCTGGGCATGTGCCAGGGATTGAATGAACACCAGTGTGGCGGAGAGGTGGTAAATGAAGAGGAGAGAGAAACAAGGTGAGGTCTGAAAGGTAGGCTGGGGCCAGATCAGGTCAGGCCATGAAAGCTGTGTAGGTATATGGGATTTTAATTTACAAGTAAGGGAAGTCATTTTCAGGAAAGAGTGATTCCATATATTTCTGAAGCCTCAGAAATTGCCCTCAGTAAACTTTCCTAGTCCTTAAACTGGAGTTAATATGCAGGTTACACCTCACATGGCAGTTGCAGTTGGCTACTAGTGGCTGCTCAGAATCCTGGGCTAAGAAGGATCCTGTGGCTAACTAGGAAACAGTAGATAAGATTGACATGACCTGTCAATTTGACCACATGTGCGTATTCTATGTGCATTAAATGTTCTGATAAAAGCAAAGAAAAGGGAGAAATAAAACTTAAAATTTTAATTCAAAATAGTTTAAAAATCAGCTGTTTATTCTTGAAAATGTGGGAAATATAAAAAAGCTCAAAGAAGAAATGAAATGTTTGCTATAATTTAATCCAGAGAAAACCATGCTCAGAGTGTTGAGGCACTTAAGGAAGGAGATACTCAGGGCTGATGTTGTATTTATCTTAAATGATTTTTACTTTTTCAGGAGCTGGTGGTGCTTTGCCACCTCCACCATCCCAGCTTAATATCTTTGCTGGCAGCTGGAATTCGTCCTCGAATGTTGGTGATGGAGCTGGCCTCGAAGGGCTCCCTGGATCGCCTGCTTCAGCAGGACAAAGCCAGTCTCACAAGAACCTTGCAGCACAGGATTGCACTGCATGTGGCTGATGGTTTGAGGTAATTAATTAGGTCATGTGGTTTTCTATTCAGTGTATGACAAGTATTAGCTCAAACTTTCAGGCTCTGAGAATAGCCCTTCTTAATAACATTGTGCCATAGTAACATTTCACTAATAATTTGGGTGAAAACTACCATCTCCTTGATTAAATTTAAAAATTTTAAAAAACAGAAGTAGGAAGACCATGTGGGAACTCATAGCTAGTAGTAGTAGAGATTGAACCCAGGAGTCTTGCTCTAGAACCGACGTATGATCTTAACTTTGTTTTGACCTGCCTCCTCTAAAAAAGTAATGATTAGCCTTCAAAGTAGCAAAGAAAGTGTCAATTATCATGGGTAATTCTATAATAAGGAAAGGTGAAGGGTACTAGAGTGATTTGAGTTGGGTTGTTCTGTAGGGCTGTAATGTGTCTCGGAGGGACACCCAGCGCAGCAGCTGGACAGCCCTAGAGAGGCAGCATAGCAGTGTGGAAGGGCCACAGTCTTTGGAATCGAAAAGACAGGGATAAATCACTACTCCACATGCTTAGTAACTGTGACTTTTTATCTCTGATTCTCTCTTTTTTTAAAAAAATAGTCTATAAACTGTGACTAATAGTTAACGAGAAATGTTTCGAGCACGTTTGTAATAATCGAAGACATCCTGAATTAAACTCTTGATTTCCCCTCCTTTGCTGCTTCCCCACAATCATCCGTTTGTTTCACCTCATAGTCGTCTTTTATTCCTTCCTTTCTCTCATATTCTACACCTAATTCTTAGACAAATATTTTCAGCTCTGCTGTCACATATATCTCAATGCAGCTACTTCTCACAACTTCTCTCCCACTGGAGTCCAAGCTGCTGTCATCTCTTCTTGCCTAACTGGCCTCCCTGCTTTTTTACCTTTATCCCATATAGTTTGTTCTTCACACAGCAGCCAGAGTGATTTTTCTACTATGGAAGTTGGGTCAAGTCCATCTCCTTCTTTCAACCCTCTCCTACCTCCCTTTCTGGTCACTGTGCTCAGCCATTTATCTTCCTGAGGTTTCTTAAACATGACAGAGGTTTTATATCAGCTCATCTCTTGGCCAGCAACGTCTGACCACAGATATCCTCTTGGCTCACTTCTTATTTCATTCAGTTATCTTCTCAGAGAGGATGTCCCTGATTACCAGGTGTCTCTACTACCTATAGCACTTATTGCTGACTGGTATTCTTTATGTTTTTATTTAAAATTTTTTTTGTTAATTGTCTATGTTTGCCAGTAGAATCTAAGTGTCACAATAGTAGGGACATTTTATTTCACTCATTGTTGCATCCCCAGCACCTAGGACAGTGGATCCTCAGTAAAGATATGTTGGCATCAAGGAGAGAGGGAGAAAGTAGAATGGAAGAAAACAGTGCCTGGCCATAGTAGTCACACAGTGGATGCATATTTCCTTCTCTTCTGAAATTCTGTGTCTATTCTTTTTGGACAGTATCCAGAAATGTAAAGGGAATGGACAGTAAAGAAAAACAAAAAACAAAAAACAAAAAAACACTGCTCACAAACAAGCAAAACTAAATCTGGAAGATACAACTCTTAATAATGTATAGAGAATATAATAAATGCATAAAACTTCCCTTCATGAAAGAGTCTAGAAACCTCTGTAAAAACATGCAGATTATTAAATGAAACAGGAATGCAGAGATTTGGGTTTGAGTTGATATATCTACTTTTGAACACCAGGGGGAACCTTGTGTTAAATTAATCTAGACAAAGTGCAGATTCATCTCATGTATTTCAGAGCTGTCTAGGTCACTTTCTTTAATTTAACTAACTACACATCCCAGTTTTTTCCTAATTCTTCCACATAATACCCCAAGTGCTCATTTATAAAATGAAGAATTGCTATTTTTTTTATTCACCACAGTTTGAAACACCTCGTCTCTCAAATAACTTATCCTAGTTCTCCGAGACCTTACTTTAAAAACAATTTCAGCATATTTTCCTATAATTTACCTTATTTGTTCTTGGCATAATGCCAAGACAGCTTTCTGAATTTTATGCTCAAGAGGGTAGTAGATTTCAGTAGCTATCAGTCTTATAGCTGCATTAAATAAAACTCACTATTAAGGTTTGTCTTCCCAAATATATTTTAGCATAGAGCTATAACTACAGTGGTAGAAAGAGACAATAAAATCACACTTCTGTGGAGCCACTTAAAAGATTGAGCTATTTGGAGTGACATACAAAAAATTCCTTCACATTAAATATTCTCTCTTCCACAGTCTTGCCTTCAACTGTTAGCTTATATCTTTAATTCAGTCTGCTCTTTTGAGCTCTTTATCATACTTCTCAAGTACCTATGAATTCAACTGTATTTCCCATGTTTATATGTTTCAATATATTCAAAATTGAATTTACTTTCTCTGCTACTTCCTCCTACCATCAATCTCTTTTTTTTCTTGTATCTTCTACTTGCTAATGAAGATCTTGTAGTCACATTCAGACCAACCCCCTCCCCCAAAAGTAAGTTTCCATTTGTCCACCAGGTTTTTGGCTATTTTACATTATCTTTTTCATTGATTCATTTATTTTTATGCCACTACTGCTGCCTTGGTCCAGGAGATTATCAGAGTATTTCTTCTAAAATAAAAATCTAATTATCTTTGAGATTTTCCAGTAGTTCCAAGTTATCTGCAAAGTCCATCCAAATTTCTTGGCATAGCAACAAAAGTCTTTTTTTTATTTATGCCTCTTGCCTGCCTCTCTAGACTCCTGCCTCTCCACTGCCCTAACTCTATATCCTA
>NW_011888863.1:8952956-8966530 GCF_000151845.1 Pteropus vampyrus
TGTTTGCCAGTAGAATCTAAGTGTCACAATAGTAGGGACATTTTATTTCACTCATTGTTGCATCCCCAGCACCTAGGACAGTGGATCCTCAGTAAAGATATGTTGGCATCAAGGAGAGAGGGAGAAAGTAGAATGGAAGAAAACAGTGCCTGGCCATAGTAGTCACACAGTGGATGCATATTTCCTTCTCTTCTGAAATTCTGTGTCTATTCTTTTTGGACAGTATCCAGAAATGTAAAGGGAATGGACAGTAAAGAAAAACAAAAAACAAAAAACAAAAAAACACTGCTCACAAACAAGCAAAACTAAACCTGGAAGATACAACTCTTAATAATGTATAGAGAATATAATAAATGCATAAAACTTCCCTTCATGAAAGAGTCTAGAAACCTCTGTAAAAACATGCAGATTATTAAATGAAACAGGAATGCAGAGATTTGGGTTTGAGTTGATATATCTACTTTTGAACACCAGGGGGAACCTTGTGTTAAATTAATCTAGACAAAGTGCAGATTCATCTCATGTATTTCAGAGCTGTCTAGGTCACTTTCTTTAATTTAACTAACTACACATCCCAGTTTTTTCCTAATTCTTCCACATAATACCCCAAGTGCTCATTTATAAAATGAAGAATTGCTATTTTTTTTATTCACCACAGTTTGAAACACCTCGTCTCTCAAATAACTTATCCTAGTTCTCCGAGACCTTACTTTAAAAACAATTTCAGCATATTTTCCTATAATTTACCTTATTTGTTCTTGGCATAATGCCAAGACAGCTTTCTGAATTTTATGCTCAAGAGGGTAGTAGATTTCAGTAGCTATCAGTCTTATAGCTGCATTAAATAAAACTCACTATTAAGGTTTGTCTTCCCAAATATATTTTAGCATAGAGCTATAACTACAGTGGTAGAAAGAGACAATAAAATCACACTTCTGTGGAGCCACTTAAAAGATTGAGCTATTTGGAGTGACATACAAAAAATTCCTTCACATTAAATATTCTCTCTTCCACAGTCTTGCCTTCAACTGTTAGCTTATATCTTTAATTCAGTCTGCTCTTTTGAGCTCTTTATCATACTTCTCAAGTACCTATGAATTCAACTGTATTTCCCATGTTTATATGTTTCAATATATTCAAAATTGAATTTACTTTCTCTGCTACTTCCTCCTACCATCAATCTCTTTTTTTTCTTGTATCTTCTACTTGCTAATGAAGATCTTGTAGTCACATTCAGACCAACCCCCTCCCCCAAAAGTAAGTTTCCATTTGTCCACCAGGTTTTTGGCTATTTTACATTATCTTTTTCATTGATTCATTTATTTTTATGCCACTACTGCTGCCTTGGTCCAGGAGATTATCAGAGTATTTCTTCTAAAATAAAAATCTAATTATCTTTGAGATTTTCCAGTAGTTCCAAGTTATCTGCAAAGTCCATCCAAATTTCTTGGCATAGCAACAAAAGTCTTTTTTTTATTTATGCCTCTTGCCTGCCTCTCTAGACTCCTGCCTCTCCACTGCCCTAACTCTATATCCTAGCCATGCTGAAGGTCTTGACTTTTCATTGACATCCATGTCTATCTTTATATTTGTTATTCCTCTCTTTCCATAAATTTATCTGCCTAGAGAACTCATTTTCCTTTGGAATTTTTTCACATACCATCTCCACAATGAAACATAACTGTATCATAAAGATGTTTCTTGAGTCCACTCCATGCAGAACTTTGTGTTAGGTGCTAAAGGGGGAAAAGTAGAGATTGTATTGCTCTTCTCAAGGCTGAAAATGTATAGTCTAGTGGGAGAGTCTGCTTTTCTATCTTTACCTCTGTGCTTTTCTCCCTCTGGCTTCCCTAGCATTTGGCACACACCATGTTTCGTGTGCACCCCTGTTTTAGCACTGCCTCTCCTTCTAAATTGTGACCCCTTGAGATATACTGATGATAATCACGATTAAAAAATAACTAACTGTGTTTACACTAGTTTTTAAAATATTTGGTAACGCTCATTGTCACATAATGCATAAATTATGGCCGAATTATTTCAGTAAGGCAAGATCTGCACTTGTTAATATTTCAAAAAGCTATTTTGCTATTCTGTTATTAAAACTATACTTTTTAAGATTAAATTCTGTAATTGAACATTTTAACTAACCCAAGTAATTTTTTTCTCCCACTGACATTATTTCAAATTAACTGCAACTATTTTTTTCACCTTTGTTTTCTGAGAGTCCGTGTTCTGTAAATATTCTGAAGGAGACATTCATTATGAAGGATTTGGATGCTGTTCAATTATGTATGACTTGACTCTAATGTTTTACTTCTTAATCTCCCAGCTTTCTCTTCAGCAGGGCAAGAGTAGCTAATGGCCTTTCAGTAAGCCCTTAGTAAATTTTTCTTTCTTTAAGGTCAACTTCATTAGTACATTTATCTTATTTTTCAGCCAAAAATATGTATACTGAAATGAATAGGCCTAATGTCAAATGTCTCCATGCAGGGAGAGAAAGAATCTTCTGCTCCATTAATTGATGTAGTTAAATGATGCATGCACTTGAGGCCAACATGCAATGGAAAGTTCAGGGTGTTGCTGCTACTCTACCCTTCCTAATCCCTGTCACAGTGATTGGTAATGGCGTAAATATTTACTGATAGAATATGAAACCAAACCAAAAGCTACAAACAAACAAAGGATTTAAACTGAATTTAGCAGATGTGTAAGGAAGACGTTAATAGAGTTACTTTAGTATTTGGATCACAGTGGTAGCTCTCTGACCATGTTTCCAAAATGGACAAGACCTGGTTGAGATTAAAACTTTATTTTCATGTTAACTAGTTTTTAATCTTTACTGTCAGTATCTAACTCTAGCTGCTTATGGTCGAATGGGTCAGTCTCTAAAAGAAAGACTTTAAAATCACCCAAGTCACCTTTCCCAAGATAGTGTTTTTACTCATCATCCCAGCTCCCAGTCCAAAATGTTGTCAACCTTAATTTTTAATAGAATTGCATTTAAAATAAATTACATATTTAAAAGGATACAGTATTGATAGCTAGAAAAGTCTTTTCTTTTGATTCATTATTATTGAAAAAGTCAAAAATATTTTCCAAAAGATTAGGAAGCATTTTAGTCAGAAAAAAATAAATAGCCAAAGAGAAATAAAAGAGCTTAAAAATCTGAGATAAACTTGTATGTGGAAAATCAAAACTATTAAATAAATGAGAGTTAGAACAAAAGTCTATCAACTCTTATTTAGCACATTTACATTTTAAACTAATTAAAATATTCATATGATCATTGAGGGAATTCAGAATTTCTTTTAAGTAATAAGAAAAGTTTCCAAAAATTGGGACTTTGAAGTGGTTGCGCCTTAAGTTTAAATTACTCACTTATCAGGATTGACCTGCTTTGATTTTGTTTTGTTTTGTTTTGTTTTTTAAAGCATAAGCTTGCTTTGTAATATTGGACTTGTATGTTTTGATTTCCTTCTACAATACCTCTGAATGTTGAAGGTCACACAGCACAGAATTTTTAAAAATTTGTATGGTAGATGTACATATTTAAGGAAATCATGACAAAACTTATAATAATATAATCACATTTCAATAAGCTTGTCTGTGCATTTTCTGGCAGATACCTCCACTCGAACATGATTATATACCGTGACTTGAAGCCCCACAACGTGCTGCTTTTCACCCTGTATCCCAATGCTGCCATCATTGCAAAGATTGCTGACTATGGGATTGCCCAGTACTGTTGCAGAATGGGGATAAAAACATCAGAGGGCACACCAGGTGGGTGATAAGGTTAACTTGATAATCCCCTTGTCAAGAGGGATAAGCCAGTGTCTTCATTTGTGAAGAATCAGGAGATTTTTGAAGATTCAGGAGAATCAGGAGAACACTGTAGCCTAGCACATTGTGCACAGAAACTTATCGTATGAGTAATTGTGACTAGTACATTGTGATTTTGATCATTATATTCTGGAGAACAACAACAACAAAAAGTCAACTAATGTAATTTTTCAGGGAAAAAATAAATTAAAAAGAAAGAATATTTTTTTGCCGTTAGATTTTAAAAAGTTGGATTTTAAAAACATCACATACTCCGGAAGTGGTAAAAAGGAACAGCAACAGTTTTAATCTAGGTACTTCTGAAACTTACCTAAAAATGAAGCAAACCAAATTCAGGTTCACAAACCCTTTTTCATAACTCCAAAACCCAAAGAAATTTGAAAACCCAAAGTTGTTTTTTTTTTTTTTCTTTTAATAACTGGTTAGGTGGCAAAATCTGACCCAAATGGACTTGGTGCTTATGATGATCTTTATTTCTCACAATCATTGTTAATATGTGATGTTTCATGGCAGAAATATAAATGTGTTTGAGAACAGGATGCTGGCCCTAACCCTACTGAAAATTTATGTAATTATGTTCTGTGGAGCATTATTAACTTTATTAAATAAGAAATATATAAAATTCTAAATACACTGGTTCCAAGAGTTTCACATGGGGGCTTTGGGGCTGCAGCTCTTGGTTACACTTTCTTCTTATAGGTTAGTACAAGAGTTTATTTTAAACCCTGCATTTCAGTTTTCTTTCTTCATTATTTATAGGTTGTTAATAGTTCAATAGTTAAAAATAATATAGCTTCTCTATTTATAACAAGATGAGTCATGGTTACTATGTAAAGTGAAACATACCTGTTCTGGATACCATTATGTCTACGGTCTCCAGAAATCACAGGCATCATCTTCTTGCCTTAGATTTTAATGCTGCTTTTAGAGTTATCCCCAACCTTTTTCTGTCATGCTTGTTCTAATAACCCCATTACTTCTACTATTAACTTTATACAGTGAACTCCATTTCCCGTGCTCTGGCGTTTGCATGGTCTTAACATTCAGACACGTTCTTTCCACATCGCTATCTACCCCATGGAGTCTCTCCTCACTTTCCCAGCTCCTGTTTCCCTTTTTCTAGTCTCAGTTTCATCAGAATCTCAGGTTCCGATTAATAAGAAACAGCGATAGGGCAAGTGACATGTGCAGACATCTTGTCTTTCAGATTTCAGTTTGAGTGGAAATAAAAAATAGAGGAGTTGATAACTGTTGAGGGAGGACAGCTCTATCTTTAGAAAAGTCTCATATAGTTAGATACTTGTAAATAAAGTTACAGATGGCTTTACATAATCTTGAAGATTGCAGCTCAATTAAAACACTTGCCTAAGATGGAAGAAAATACTCTAGGGGAATATGTGACTAGGCAAAAGATCTGAGGTTGTTCTCTATTCCCTGCCCACCCCAATTTATGTACTTAGAGAAACTGATGGCTCCAGATTTTATTTTTTCTCCAAATATACATCCTCTCATTTGGAAGTAGAATGTGTTTTCTCATAAACATTTCAAAGTATGTTTTCTGGCTGCTAGTGTCTCTGGGTTTCAATAATAAAAACAATAATTAGCATCTCTTGAGCACCTACTACATACCAGTCTCAGTGCCAGGTCCATTAGACACATAGTATGTTTTCTTTACACCAGGGCTGAAAGTTAGCTTTTATCTTCTCATCTGTAAAGTGAGGAAGCTTGAGGATCAGCGAGATTTTGTAACTTGCACAAAGTAGTACAGCTAGAAGGCCAAGATAAGAACTCAATCTAAATGTGAATTGAATCCAGAGCTCTTTGGCTTTAAATCCTATAGTTGCTCTCCTGACCACATACAACTCTAACATGTCTTTAAAGAGGTTTAAATATTCAATCTTAAGTTATCAAAAAACCAAAATGAACAAAGCAAAATGATGGGACCATGAACAGCAAATATTGTCAACTACAGGTTTGAAAAATTTATCTTAAAAAGTAGAATTCCACAGGCCTCATATACTCTCACCTAGGAAATGTTGGCACAGTACAGAGGTCTTCTCGTGGAAAATCTGCTCATTATGCTCATGTGACATGAAGTTGGGCTGGGACACTCAGCCTGAGTCCGTAGTTTGTTTCCTCTCCACCTGCCAACTGGTCCCTCTATTTGTGGAATAGAAACCTTGCTGTTGAAGTCTTACGCACGTACTTGGACAACATATCTCTCTGCTTCCTGTTGACTGTTCCCTGGTACTCAAGCCTGCCACCGCCCTCCATAGGCTGAGCCAGCTCGCAGCCAGCTTTGTTCAATTCTGTTCAAACTCATGGCCATTCATTTTAGGTATCTGACTTGCTAATTTTAGTCATAGCCTGTCTAAAGTTCAATACCCAACTTATTCTTCATACCAAGCCAGATTCTTGTTCCTGATCCCTTTTAATCTGCTGTATCAATGTGTGGTAACATAAATATGGAGAAAGATCATGACAGAAAAACCCATAGCTTGATCTTTTTTGTTCTGCCCTCTCTTCCCCAGGCTGCCTAGTATATTGTAAGTACCTTGGAACTTCTCTTTATCATTACCATATTTATTATTGTTAGACCACTTCTAATCACCTCAGCCCTAAACTCAGCCTCAAATTTTAAATAACAGTAACTGTCACCGCTGCTACCACCATCATAAAACTTTTCTTCCCCCGAAACAATTATGTTTGAAAATAAAATCATTCCCTTTCATATGATTTTAATCATCTCTTTGTCTTTTACTTCTAATGGATCTTCCTGTTAGTATTACAACTTTTAACTTGAAAATGTCTAGAGAAACAAAATACTATGTATTTGTTAAATTTTTATACTAACCCATACTGTGGTGCATTCACTCTGTGTGCATGTGAGTGTGGGTTCATTACTGTTGTCTCAGAGAAGATGGTAATAAGAATAAACCCTTCCGTGACATGAACAGTGTGCTTAGTCCTTTGCATGGGTTGATTATCTCATTTAATCCTTATGACCCTGTGACATAGGCCCTATTACTATTCCTGGTCTACAGATAAGGAACTAAACTTAGGACCATTAAAAATGTCAGTAGAGTCGTACAAGATGCAAACCCAAGCAGCCTGAGAGCAGAGCCCCTGGCCAGATACTATCATAGCTGGAATGCAAACATAGAAACAGTTTAGTTATTGGCAAGGACTACAGCACAGTGTCAGTCTACATTTTAAAAGGTAAATATGGGATGGATACTTTCAACTTTTAAAAAAATGTAGAGAGCTTTAACTTTTACTCAGACAATTGGATATGTTATATCCTGTTGGGAGTGACAGTTAATTATGTGTTCTGTGACAGTTACACTGTTGACTAAGATGGATGTCAATTGATGTCTTCAACTCTGCCAACACCCATGGAAATACCATAGTCTTTGGGTAAATAAAAATGTTGGTCTCTGGTTATATACTACCATCTGATAGAGGTTATGAAACATACTCTACTCATATTTCTCTGAAAGTAAAAAGAAAAGAAAATATAAGTTTCTGTGTACTGTGTGATATATAAGCAGACCTAATTCATCTATGGTTACTTTCTTTATATACTCATTGTATTTGTTAAAATGCAGGATTATCTGCAAAATAATTTCTAAAAATAGTTTTTAGACAATGAATTACATTTAAATTATATTTTCCCAATTGTTATGATAATTCTCTAAGAGTAAATTATCCTTATTTTTTATTCATTTATTCAGTGCATTTGGCAATAATTTGTTGAGCATTTACTAAATACCAAACTGGTGCTACTATTTCATAGCTGCATGGTGTTCATCAGGATTTATTTTTGGGGACTGTTTTCATTTCAGTAAATTGTGATGAGAAAAATAATGCCTATCTCATAGGGTTGTTGAAATGGTAAAATGAAATAGTCTACATAAACAGCATAAACAGGGCTTGGTATAATCCAGTTGCTCCAAGCATGTTAACAGTTACTCTAGTGGTGAATTTGGGGAATGTATGTGGATAGTTTTACCCTCCAGAAGCACATATTCTGCCAGGAGAAATAAGGCTATAAGCAAATAATCATAAAGCATTGTGTCAATTTCAATAGGCAATCTAGTTCAAGGTACAGTGATAGCACGGAGGACCAAGTGATTAACTGAGCTACGGGTCATCAGGATTTCCTTCATAGAGGAGGTGATTCTGGAATTGTATCCTAAAAAATAAACTGGAGGCTTGAGAAAAGAAAAAAAGAATGGGAGGAGACATTCCAAGGAAAGATATTAAGGCATAAAACGACTTGTCTTATTGAGATAATTGGAGGAAATTTGGTATGGACTAAGAGCTATATAGATGGAGAATGAAAGATTATTTAGTTAAGTGTTCTTCAGTTTTGGCTATATATTAGATAACATGCAGAGCTTTAAAAAAAAGTATCCACTAGGGCTGAATCCTTTATAGTTTTTTTTAGTAGGTATGGAGCAAGGACTCTCAATTTGGCCACATATTAGAAGCTCCTGAGAGTAAGTAAATATGAATAGAGTTTAGAAATATTCAAATAAAAAAAGCAATGTCAGTTATTTTAATTAGTTTTCCTCAGTGGTGCACACTCTAGTCACTGCAGTGGGTTCTGGAGATACGGAGATAGATATGACTTAGTTGACTGGTTGGCAGGGTGTATAGCATATATGAAACATGAACTGTAGAGTCAGACTATCTGGGTCTGAACCCTTGTTCTACCACCTAGTAGCTGAGGCTGGAGACATTACCTAACTTCTCTCCTTTCTTATGCAATAATACCTAATAATAGTATCTATCCTAGGATATTGTTGTGAAAATTAAATGAGAAATTCATATAAAGTATTTAGCATAACGCCAGGCGTGTTCCTAGCTACCTTTGCTTTCTTGGACTCTGCTTTGTCTTCTCAAGTTGTGGGGATGGGAGGCTCTGTTTGAGTTCCCCTTCTACATGTTGTGTGGTGAGAACTATACAGGCACTGACACGACTCTTCGTGTTTGTTTACTCTCTCTCTCAGGGATCATTGTCCAGTGCTCCATGTGTCCAGTGTTTCATCATATATTTTTTCTGATTATTTCATTGTTTTATGCAGGATGGCAAATCTAGTTCCTGTTATTCTGTCTTAGCTAGAAGTAAATAAATTTGAACAGCTTAATACAACAATGTACATTTAGGATTTCAGTTAGCACTTAACATTTCTAGTGTCTGAGGGCCATCAGTACTCAACAGAGTAGCTATAATGTATGGTAGTATGGTGCACGAGTGCCATAGATCATTCACAGTATTAGATCATTGATCATGTAGCAATATTTGTTGCTTTGAAGATGCAGAAATTGTTTCTAT
Organism: Pteropus vampyrus; assembly: GCF_000151845.1. Taxonomy (NCBI): domain Eukaryota; kingdom Metazoa; phylum Chordata; class Mammalia; order Chiroptera; family Pteropodidae; genus Pteropus; species Pteropus vampyrus. The sequence goes on from NW_011888863.1 coordinate 8,962,144, forward strand.
ATCTAGTCTTTCCCAATGGTAGGTAATATTGAAAGTGTTCATTTTCATCTCAAATTAAATTCAGTGGTGAATACATTGAATAGTTTACAAGTTTATTCTTCCTGTTATTACTATGGTGACAAGTTTAGTTAAATATAAGGCAAAAATTTTATAAGAACTTGCAGTTGCTGTTTCAGGGAAGTCCTCAGTAATGAGGATACATGTATTAGGAATTATTTTAGCACTATCTTAATTACTCACACAATTATTTAGCTTAGGGTTTGAGAATTATATTATGGCTATGTAGGCAAATGTTCTTATTCTAAGGAAATGCATGTTATCTTTAGGGCTGAAATATTGTATCTGCAGCTTAACATGTCAAATATATAATCTATGTAAGGTTACATGGCATATGATATAGCACATATGTGCTTTACATATGATATGTGTAAGTATATATATGTATAGAGAGAGACAAAGAGAGACACAAATGTGGGAAAATTGTAACAGGGAATGTGTGTGTGTGTATGTGTAGAAAGAGACAAAAAGTGAACAAATGTGGAAGATATTAACAATGAGTACAGTAAGGGCTATCATACTCAATTTTGACACCTCTGTCCTTTGACTTTTCATGGCCTTCCAGCCTGGTGAAGGACTGCTAAGTTTCATCTTTTGCTGGTAAGCTGTCCATCAAATAGAAGTGTTTTTGAATTCAGTTGCTTACTCCTTGAAGGCCATGAGTTCATACTTTGTTATGTTTTCCTGGCTGTATGTTTAAACTACTATAACAATCATATATGTCGTTGTAGAACATTTGGAAGTATTAGAAGGAAATAAAAGCTATCTTAATTTCAACACTTAGACATAATCATTATTACATCTAAAAGTATTTCTTTGTGTACATTCTCATCAACTTTTTATTTTGAAAATGTTTAAGCCTACAGAAAAGTTGAAGAATAGTGCAATATACACCCATATGCCCTTCATGCGGATTCATCGATTAACTTTTGTCACACTGTTCTCTCTCTCTCTTTTGTATGTAAATATCTTTGAAATTAAATAACAGACGACATACTATGTCATCCCTGAACACATTGGCATGTATTTCCTTAGGATAAGGATATTTGTTTACATAATCACCATACTCTTATCACAGCTAAGAAAATTCAGTTGAGTTTTGTTACATATTTGGCAAACTTTCTGTCTATTCAGAATTATATCTTACATTTTCCTTTTATTTACATGATATGTCATCTTAAAATGATTTTTAAGTTACTATATGTATACATTATTTGACCAGTTTCCTTTTATGGTTGGAATTCTTTAGATTCTTGATATTTTTACTGATATGAATAATGTTGAAATTACTTTTTTTTTTGAAGAATTTAAAAGCAATTTATCTCTATTGTGGAATGAAGGTTTTATTTCCCTTTAAAAGAACTTCAGACATGAACTAACACCTGACAAAGAGGGCTTTTATTTGTTTAAGTCATGGTTTCATTTTTATTTTTCCATTGCATAGAAGGAACACAGTCACAAGTTCTTGAAATAATGAGGGCATTGGAATTTTAGCCACATGAAAGTGACTTGGAGTGAAGTCTAGCAATCTCCTTCCTAACCTTGCCTCTGTTTGAAACACTGCCCTAGGAATAGTTATTACTAGGAATAAGAAAAATGATATAGGAGTTTTTTCCCCTGTTATGTTTCATTTCTTTAATTATGAAACATTACTTAATATCTTATTGTTGAATGTTTGTCTTATTCTTCAAGATCGACCTTGGGGTGAAATGTTTTGGATAGGGCTGTTAATTGTTTGATCAAGTTTGTCTCTTTATAGAGATGACATGGCCTTGTTTAGAGCTTATCTCCCTGATTCTTCATTAGCATATATGCCTAAACATATGCATATTTATTAATATATTTGCTTACTTACAGGGTTTCGTGCACCTGAAGTTGCTAGAGGAAATGTTATTTATAACCAACAAGCTGATGTTTATTCATTTGGTTTACTACTCTATGACATTTTGACAACTGGAGGTAGAATAGCAGAGGGTTTGAAGTTTCCAAATGAGTTTGATGAATTAGCAATACAAGGAAAATTACCTGGTAAGTTTTGTCTATAATAGATTTTTTAAAAATATCATCAGCTTCTTTTTCAAATTATTTAATTGTAGTAGTATACTTAATTCATTTTATAGCTGATAATTCCTTGTTTAGTATTTGAATATTCTTAAATCCTGTGACACATTAGTAAAAACAATCTAATGGTAAGGTAGCAGTTTTAGGCTTTAAAAAAATATATCTCAAATTAGTATTGGTGTATTTGTTATATATTTAGGAGAATACCCAGAAAATGAAATTGCTGTTAAAACTCCAGATTTGGTAACTTTTGTTCTCATTAAGAGTTACTATGTGCTCATTTGCCTGGAGTGTTTTTATTTTCTTGGTGTGAAATAATTTATATGCAGAAATGGAAGCTTGAATTATTTATAATAATAATTTTTAGTAGTAAATATTAATAAGAATTAGTAAACGAGTATTTAATGAGATCAAATATCATTTTGAATGATTGTTTCATGCTTTTAAGAAATTCTAGGACTTTTGTCATTTATTCCTTGACTATTACTTCAGTTCCCACAGCAAAGTACTTTTTTAAATGTATTTAGCTGCTTCTCATATTTTCTGCTTTCCTTTTCATTTAAGAAATAGTTTTGAACATACACTGTGTGCCAGGTACAGGGATATAGCTTTAACCTTCTTCCTCAGGGGAACTTTAAAAAGTCCCAGCAAAGAGAAATTTATTATCATTTGGATAAACTTTAGACATAATCTGGGTCATCTCCCTTATTTTACCAGTTAGCTTTCAAGAGAACATTTCTGGGTCTCTATTCTACACCAACCAGAAGAATGGCATACCTCTTACAAAAAACAAACATGCACAAACCAGCTGTGGGGATATGAGGATGAAAAGTTTGCCTACTGTGAATATTAAAATAAAAAATACTTCCATAGAAGTCTAATTATTATATGAACAAAAGTGTTGTCTTTTGAAATGCAAGTATGAAATGAAAATATATTATTTTATTCAATTTTTATGAGTATCTTTTTTATACCATAAAAAAATCAAAAAATCCTTTTTGATGTCTCTAGGGGAAATAACGCTAATAAAATTGGCTTAATTAATAATAAATATAGGATTATGGAGATCAGTGTTTTCCTTTGCAATGTCTGGACCTTTCACACACATTGAGAGGAAATAAAATAATTGTTCTGATTTGCCTTATGTCGTATCATATGTTTTTGAATGTTTTAGATCCAGTTAAAGAATACGCTTGTACCCCATGGCCTCCGGTTGAGAACTTAATTAAAAGATGTTTGAAAGAAAATCCTCAAGAAAGACCTACTTCTGCCCAGGTATTATTATAATCAAAATTTATCAATATTTTGTATAGAACATCGAATATATACATATACACACACACATACACATAATACCTCCTCTTTATATATATGTTTGAGTGTGTGTCTTTATATATATGTGTGTGTGTGTGTGTGTGTGTATATCAAAACTCCCGTATCCTCCACCACAAAAAGAACATTGCCAGCACTCCAGAAGCCCCCACACGCCTCTTCCTAATTGCATTACTCTCCCTATAGATGTAGCCACTTTCCCAGCTTTTGTGATAATCCTTGCTTTTCTTTATGATTTTACCATTCAGTTTAGTTTTCCTGTATTCATCGTTTATTTAAAATAGAATCATAATCACATAATATTCTGAAATTTTTCAGTTTTCTGAAAAATAAAGTGTGAGTTTCATTCAGGTTATTGAACATAGATGTTAATTATTTTCACCGCTGTTCCATTCCACTGTTTGAAGGCACGACAATATATTTACTTATGATCATATCCATGGATATTAGTATTGTTCCCAGTGTTTTGCTATTGTAAAAAGTGCAGGTTGAATGAAAATTGCTTTCTGGTAAACACCTAGGATTTGAACTGCAGAATTATAGGACATGTGAATGTCCAGATTGTTTTCTGAAGAAGTTGTGATAAGTTAACATTTACATCACCTGTATATTATATCGGTAGCTATTTCTGTATGTCTTTTCCTTAAATTTTGGTTCTGACTTCTTAATTTTTTCTAAATACGTTCAGTCTTGTATATTGATTTACATTTTCCTAATTACTAACAACAATGAGCATCTCTTTATATGTTCATTGGTTATATATATATGTTTCCTCTTCTGGGAAATGCCTGTTTTTGTTTGTTTGTTTGTTTTTGTTTTTGCCCATTTTTCTATTGGGGTATTTGCATACAAATTAAATAAGAAAAAGAGATTCTTTTCTATACTAATTCTTTGTCTGTTATATATTTGTTTTTCTATTTATTTATTTTTTAAATTT
>NW_011888863.1:8966840-8981314 GCF_000151845.1 Pteropus vampyrus
CCTCATGAGGTATCCAAAATCACACATCAGTTTTGCCTTCAGTAAGCAAATGCCTTCAGGGAAAAATTGGCTCTAGGATTTAATTCACCTCTCTGTTTTCTATCCTTCTAAGTTTTGGGCCTGATAATTCCTTATGGTATTGTCAAATCTTTAATTTTTTAAAGATTTAAAAAAATAATTTCTTAAGCATTTTAAAGTGTTTGTAGCTTGAAGGTTCTCCAGATAACCTCTTCTACCGTGTTATCAGATATAGAACTCTTTAGTATTGTACACTAAAACAGACTTTAGTAGATCAAAATAAGAACTGTCTTTATGTTGTAGACTTGGTTTTATATAATAATTCATGGAAAAATTTTTGTTCAACTTTAAATTTCCTACTCAAAAATAGCTCAGTACATATATTCTGACTTTATCAAACATTATATAATCTTCTTGGTTATTTACCCTTCTTGTTTTTTTAATTTTGGTTACCACTGGTCTTAATCACATAGACTTTTAGAAAAATATTATCACAGTAAAATATTCATAGTTTAACTATTGTCTTCCTTTTATATTCGATTATACTTTACCTGTATTTTATAGATTACATAACAACCTGGAGTTTTTTTTTTAGTACATAACATATTCAAAAATATGGACATACTTATTTAATCTTTAAAATACACTGTATACTAGGCAAAATGAATAAATTCATCACTTTTATCAGATGAGGTACTGAGAGAATAAGCTTTCTCAGGGTCTTATGAGTGGCAGGCAAGTGGCTGTAGCACTGGCTCTAATTTCAGTTTTCTGACCCTGATGCTGTTTCCTTCAGTGGCTCTATACTGTCTCTCTAGTTCTTTGGTTTTTAGAAAAACCAAAAAGCAGAATCTAGAGGTGATTTGTGAATTTTGTTACCAAAGATCAAAATTTATTTTCCCTTCAACTGGTAGAAGGTCTATTGTATTTTTGGCCCCAGTGTTTATCTTCAACATGATATGGCTCTGCAGTATAAAACTAAATAAGGACTGGCTCTTGACCCTGCTAAATTTCTGTCATTGGTACTTTTGAAATTTTTCTTTTCAAGTGACAAAACATGCCATCTACACAGAGAGAACATATACAATACACTGTTTAAAAATAAGTATTATTTTAATGTAATACTTTCTATAGTTTTGGATTATTAATCTTGTTTCTCTAGGTGGATCACAGCTAACAGGTTTAGGTTTTTCTTGATAGAGCTATAACATTTAGTTCTACATTATGCACAAGAATATGATCTTTTGAAAGGATATGTATTAACTCGATGTATGTTGTTTTGTTATTTTTAAACTTTCTCAGGTCTTTGACATTTTGAATTCAGCTGAGTTAATCTGTCTGATGAGACATATATCAATACCTAAAAACTTTATTGTTGAATGCATGGTTGCTACAAATCATAACAGCAAGAATGTAGGCATCTGGCTGGGTTGTGGACACATCGACAAAGGACAGCTCTCATTTCTTGATTTAAATACTGAAAGATACACTTCTGAGGTAAATACAAATATTCTTTATATTAGAAATACTATAAAAACTTACTTGCAAATTATTTTAAATTAATTATGTATTATGTAATTATGTATCAGTTAAAAAGTTATTTAGGAAGAAATTAAATAAAAGCTAATTTAGGAGTATTATTAAATTGGCTTTCTGTTAGAATAAGAGTAGTCAAATGAAATTAAAGTCTTTTCTTCTTTTAAATCACAGTATATGTGTGTCTTAAAACAGGATCCCTAAAAACAGCCTTAGACAGAGAATCTTATATGAGTAATTTAAGAAAATAGAAATTTTCAGAGAAATACAGGTACCCAGAAAGAGCAAGGAAAGAAGCTCAGCAAAACCGTACTTTTTAAGGAGTTCTAGCGTGTCTTTATCCCATAAAAAACTCTGAACTGTGAATAGCAGCACAGATTTATCCCTCCACCAGGCAAGGAGGCCAGTCTTTCATTCTCACATATCAGTCAGTCATTGGCTGCAATTTTTCCAGGGAGAGGGATATCATAACCTTCCAGTCATTTCTCAGCCAGCCAGCTCCTATCAGCTCAGGGCAGTTCTGTGGTGAGAGGTGCAGCTCTGAGCTGTTAGCAGCCAACACTTGTAGCAGCTGGGGGTAGGTGCACCTGACAGAGGAGCTCTGGACATGGCTTCTTCAAGATGGATTAATACATTGTATTAGCAACTATAAGATAAATTTCTAAACTTAAAATAATATTTTAATGGTTGCCTTGAAATAAACAGTGTGCCTAAATATTATTCTTAATGTTGAAAAATCCTCTTATATTATTGTGATGGAATCTAAACGATAATGAGAAATAGTTTTCAATTTTTAGATTTAGTCTCAGATGCATTCTCGATAGGCAAAACTTGTCTGCCAGTTAACTCATTTATTGTTGAAAATTAAATAAAATTGTGTTATTTTTAAAATTAAAAGCAAGGAATTAAAAGAGGTATGTAGATAACAGAATTTTTTCATTCTATACGAGTTCTAGTCACAAGTCAGAACCAATTTTTTTAGAGTGTTTTTTATTTTCTAAACAGGAAGTTACTGATAGTAGAATACTGTGCCTAGCCTTGGTGTATCTGCCTGTTGAAAAGGAAAGCTGGATTGTGGCTGGGACACAGTCTGGGATGCTTCTAGTCATCAATACTGAAGATGAGAAAAAGAGACATACCCTTGAAAAGATGACTGATTCAGTTACTTGCTTGTATTGCAATTCTTTTTCCAAGCAAAGGTATAGTAGTGGATTTGACCATTGGGGTAAAATTATATACCTTTATATGACTTAATTGTGTGCAAAATTGTTATAGCATCAGCAGAGATTGTTCATTTTTAACATTTTCCTTATTAGTTTGCATATATTAAAGAGAATTGCGAGAGGCCACAAAGATATTTGTTATTTTTCTGTATACATATCAAACTGAGACATTTATAAACTAGGTCAATCATTTCTTTAGGCCCATCAGCCTTGCTCCTGGTTTTACCTCAGCTGTGTCTCTATCTCTTTGCCACTCCTCACATCAATTTATCTTTTGCAGGGCTCTTCAAAGATGACGCCTCATTCATTCTTTCTTTGAATATGTATATATCAGCAGACTGTTTTGCACCAGTCTAAAACATATCAGTTAACTATCAAATTGGAAAAAAAAATATAATAAATGAATTCATAAGTTGTTAATTGGTGAAAATACTTAATCATTATCAGTTGCAGGGACCTGATCCCAAAGGAAGTTATGTAAATGGCATAATTTTAGGTCTGAGGAGCAGGTTGGTTGCTGTCATATTTGGGGCAGGATGATTCCAGGAAGCATTAAGATTATACCCCATTTGGATAAGTACCCAGAAGTGAAACTAATAATAAAATAAAAATTTTAAAAAAAGATTATACCCCATTTACTTCTCTGGTTTAAATCAGCACTGAAAAATAAATATCAGAAAAATGTAAAACCCAAGTTTTTGTCAGCTGAAATATAAACTCCACTGGCAGTTTTTCGGTTGAGATTATTTAGATATTGTCAAAGAAATAATTCATCAGATGGAGTAAAACAGGCAAGGAAGACTTTATTCAAGACTATTGCAATAAGGGAGAAAGACTGGACTCAACTCTACTGAAATAGAAGGCAGGAGATTTTTAAGTGTTGGGATGAGACAGTGGAAAAGTACTAGAGGACTCTGAGAGAGAGGGGCACATTGTCTGTGATTAGGCCACCTGTGTTTGCTAATTGGTGCTTATTGAAATTAGGCTCCTATCCTCCCACAGAGACTGAGAGATGGGGCACTATCTGTCTTGATAACATTTCTAAGGGAGGGTTCCCAGTTTTTTGAGAAAGACATACCTGAGTTGTAAAACTAGCAAGCGGCTGAACGAAAATTTACATTTTAAATAGGCAGAGAAAGAATTTACAATTGTTTTCTAAATTAAAAGCTGTAAAAAAAGTGAGGTCTGGGGCGTATAGCCAGGAAGAAACCTGTCTGAATTTTATTCATGCTGAGGGAAATGAATGTTAAGCCCATCTTGGCAAGACAAGCGTTCCCTTTGTAACAATTTTGACATTTTTCCTTTTAGCAAGCAAAAGAATTTTCTCTTGGCGGGAACTGCTGATGGCAACTTAGCAATTTTTGAAGATAAAACTGTTAAGGTAAATGTTGAATGCATTCTACATCAAAATTATTTTGTTCTTTGTTTTATGTATGCTCGTTCCTACCTCCTTCTAAATGATTATAAACTCCCTTGGAACAAGGGTCATAAATTCTACTTTTTGTCTTTTTATTATTTCATAAAGTTTTGTATACAATAGATTCTCTATAAATACTTGCTGATTGTGTGTTTTATATGAATGAACTAAGAATAAAATGATAAATGAGATCTGATTTATAATGTTAGGGACATAAATAATTCTGATTTTATATAATCAAAGTCAATAATTCCTTATAAATATATTGTAGGGAAAAAAAAGGAAACTTATGTTTTAAATCTGGTTTGCCACCAAGTTTTTCTTTAGTCTTGAAGAAATCGTTTAACTTTCTGTTCTCCAGATTCTTATTTATCATCAGAATTTATTTCTTCCTCTATCTATTCATTTGTGGATCCATCTATTTATTCAACATCCTACCTATTCATACTTCTTGTTATCAATAAGCTTATTATCTAACGAAAGAGAAGTAGTTATGAACCCTAGGTTATTTACTGTATAATTTTTGCATGATGTGAAAAGATTGGTTTTAGGTTAATATTTTGAATACCACTTGAATTGAATGTTTTTAGAAGTCCTTTGAACAAATGTATCTTGAATTTTTATTTTAATACCTCTAACCATATAAGATGGGAAAGTAGTTTTTTAGAAAACTCAAATTTTACAGCACTTAATTCTACAATACTCAGTCAATGTGTTATCTCTTTTTGGCAAAGTGTAAAGGAGCTGCTCCTTTGAAGATACTCAATATAGGAAATGTCAGCACTCCGCTGATGTGTTTGAGTGAATCCACGAATTCAATTGAAAAAAACATTATGTGGGGAGGATGTGGCACAAAAATTTTCTCATTTTCTGATGATTTGACTATTCAGAAATTGATTGAGACCAGCACAAATCAGCTGTAAGTTATTCCCATATGTGACTAATTTACCATTTTATTCATATTTATTTTTTATAATTATGTCAATAATGCTGTTGATAATCTCAAATGAAAATCTTTTAAAACACAAAATTTATTTTTCTAGAATAATTAGAAATAATTAGAAATTCTAGAATTTCTAATTAGAATTCTAGAATAATTAGAAAATTTCAGAAAGTAGAAGGACATTAAAAAATAACCCAGTAATCTTTTACTGTTTATCCACTTGAGTCTCTTTCTAACGAACACTCAAATCCTTGTATTTATCACTGTTCCCACTGCTGCTATCAGGGGCCAAGTTGTCATCTACCATTGCTTGCCAAGTTTACAAGATCTTTCTAACCCCTTCTCAACCTCCAATTGTGCTTCCTTTAATCCATTCTCAACACTGTAGGCAGAGGGATCCTTCTAAAATACAAATCAATCTGATGCCACTCTCTTGCTTAAAACCCTTCAGTGGCATCTCCATGTCTTTTGCATGAAGTCTAAATTCCTTAAGATAGTCTACCAGGACCTTTATGATTTAATCCTTGCTTATCTCTTTAGATGTATATTTTGTAGCCTTCTTGCCCTCTGTGCTTTAGCTAAACTAATTTTGTCTCAGATTTTGAAGACAAGCTGCTCCCTTTCACCCCTAGTCTTCACACATGGTTTTCTTTTTGCCTGGATGACTACTATGCCCCCTGCATGGTTCAGTCCAAATGTCACTTTCTCTGAGTGGCTATCCCTGGTCCCACCTATGCAGATTAGGTGCTTTGGATTTGTTCTTCCATCGAATCTGTTATTTACCTTCATGGCAGCTATTGCACATTTTCATAGATGTATTTTTAAAAATGCTTTCTTATTAATATTGGACCTACTGGCTGTCTCATTGGCTGAACATTAGAAACCACTAGAAAATAATCTGATGCCTAAAATTCATCTCAGACCAATTAAGTCACATGAATTAATCCTGAGATGGAGCCCAGGCTTTCATATTTTTTTTCCAAGTTCTCAGGTAATTCTAAAGTGTTGTAGGGGTTCAGATACACTGCTATATATTATAAGTTCTCATGGATGAGGACATTTGTTTTCTGTCTCGTTCATAGACATGTTTCCAAACATGTGGTAAATATTCTGATGGACTCATTCTGTAATTTCCACTTTTAAGCAATTTATACAAGTGGGAAAATATTTTAAAAGAAAGGGCCCCCAGTTCTTATTTTTCACAGAGCATGTTATGAAATCATGGGTGCTAGAGAGAATGCAGACAAGTATCTGACTGTCAAAGATGTTTATCTCCCAAGGGAGATTAGGACACAGTTTCACAGACAATTGGAAATATTTGCTGTCTTCTCAGAAAGTGTCTCCTGTTGTCTATGTCTCTCCTCTGCAAACATCACATCACTAATAAGGGGCTGCTTCATCATCATTCCCTTCTTATCATTATCCATATAAACTGACTGAGAAGTATGATGGAAAGTGAAGATGATCGTGGTTTTTGGAGCCACGTGACTCCATAGGACTTGTTTTGAGTCCTGGTTCTGTAACACATTAGTCATGTGGCCTTGAGCAAGTTATTTGGCATTTCTAAACTTTCTTTCTGTAATTACAAATATTGAGATTTATATTTTATAAGATTTCATTGAGGATAAAATGACATATCATGCATAAATGTCTTATAAATTATAAAACTCTAGGCAATATTTGCACTAGTTTGAACTATCTTCTATTAAATACAGAAAAACCCAGGAAAGAATTCCCTAAAATGTAGTGGCTCTCTAGCAACATATTGTATTTTCATCTCTGCCATAATTGAAAAGATGGAGGAAAAAAGTCTTCCTATCCTAAGGTGTTCTATAGATAGTTACACCCTGTGATATTTTCATGTCATCAATCTATTTTTACTTTTTCCTGGGTGTTCATTCCTCCTGTTCATTCTTCATTCATCCATTTATCCTTCTATCCATCCACTTAACAAACTGCCCGCTTTGTTAACCAAGCAGTTTCTAGAGAGATACTTATACATCTATCTGCTAGATAGACAGATACTTATCTATGATGATTCTCTTGGGTTGTGGGTCTATAGAAAAGATATGGTCCTTATCCTTAAGCAATTACATTTATGGTCTGGTGTCAGGGACAAGCTAATAAATACAATCTGGTAATTAAAATCTATAATATTACAACTACATTAGCAGGGGAAAGGAAATGATTGGTCTATTTTGATAGGTTAGGGAAGAATTTCAGAGGAACTGACATTTAAGTTAAGCCTCAAAGGCTAACTAGGAGTTGGCCATGCAGATGGGGCTTATGGTAGCCAATCTGTTTGCAAAATATGTAAAATGCCAAATGTCCTTGGTTAAAAGATAGATATTTAAAGATGCTTGTCTATTTCCTTTATTTTCAATGAGAGGAAGATATAGGTTTCTTTTTTCCCCCTCATAGGTTGATGGGCTTGTGTTGATGCTAAGATACTTTTTGCTTTAATATTTGAAAATATTGCAACTAAAATTTGTATTAACATCTTATGTTTTATAACTCTAGGTGTAGATGGCTAACCCTTAATTTCCCAAGCATTCTTGACAATAAGAGTTTTATTGAAATGTCATAAAGTTACAGATACACGATTAAAATTATTTTAGAAATTAAGATATTTTGCATATTTGGGCAGTGTAAAATTTTATAAAGAACCAGATGAAACTGAAATTAAACCAAGAAATATTAGTCGTAATCTTTATTTTATCATCAAGGGAAAAATATAAAGTAATCAAAATTAAGTAAGGTACCAAATAAAGTTATATATTCAGTTCAGGTTAGAGGAGAACATGAAATAATTGCCAATACTCTAGCCTATTTATTTTTCAAAATAGTTTTAACCTTTTACATTAAGAATAAATATAAGAATTACATGTTAAAACAGAAGAAAAATGAATAGGGCTGACATTCTTTTGTTCCCCTCTAGGTTTTCTTATGCAGCTTTCAGTGATTCCAACATCATAGCAGTGGTGGTAGACTCGGCTCTCTACATTGCTAAGAAAAATAGCCCGTTTGTGGAAGTGTGGGATAAGAAAACTGAAAAGCTCTGTGAACTAATAGACTGTGTGCACTTTTTAAAGTAAATTCATTGGTTCTTATTTAAAATTTTTATTTTAATGTGGAAAGAATACAACAGGAGATCATTTCCTCTTAACAAATTTTTAGGTGTACGTTATATTATTATTGACTGTATGTTCAATATCTTTGGTTCTTTGTTTTATGCCTGTGAGAGCTGTCTCCTACACTTTAAATTTCACAGCAGGTGAAAGTATGGCTTATATTTTTCCTTTCTACCTCTAAATATAAAATTAAAAAAGAAATTCTTAGAAGTAAAATATTTAATGTTTTTCAGTACTGTCTTTTGGTATCCAGCAAATTTCCTTTTGAAAAAATTTTAAAAAATAGGAACATGATTTTGTTTCTTCAAGGTATTATAAAGAATATTCTCTAATGAAAAAAATAGTACATTACTGAAAATGACTGTACTGGATTTATTGCTGGCTATATAGCTAGTAGTGTCATAGTATTAAATATTACTACTTATAATTAGACTCTGGGTCCAAGGATATTCTGCTCTAATGATAGAAAGTCACAAGACAATATAAAAATGTGAGGAGAAAAACCTACAGGACTGGGGAGGCTCAAAACCCCAGCCTGAAAGCCTAGCTTTTAGTCTGATACAGTGTATCAGAGACGAGCCTTAGACTTTACATCCAGCACTTATTTGTGTGCTGCTACTGGGAAACAGGACTATTGCCAACCTTATTTGCTAGTTGTTTCCTATTTTTGTTTTGTTTTTACTGTATAAACATTTAGATTATATACTATATCCATAAAATGAGACTTAAACATTTACTTTCCAAGAATCTTCTTACAGTTTTTCTCCAGATGGTGAGGAGCTTTATGCTCAGAAGTGCTTACAATTTTGCCTGGTAAAAGGTCCCTTATTTCCTGAGGTTCCAAAATTATTAGAATTCTTTTATTTCTGGATAGCTCATTTGTTGTCATGACTTATGAGCTCTGAGGAAAATTTAGTGCTTTGTATTTATATCTTTTACATGTAGATGGTTACAATTTTATTTTCCTTTGAAATTTTTAGACTTCATGGAAAGCTTTTGAAACTATTTCCTTTATATTGGGCAAATTAATTCTTTTTTTTTTTTTTTTTTTACTGGACTGTATAGGCTTGTTGTTTTTAAAAATCACATTGATCTTATTTATTTCAGAATTTCTTAAAGGGGCTATTATATTATGTTTGATAATTTATATTTCAAGTAGAGAAATGTGGCTCTTTGGCATTCTGTTTTAATTACGCAAAATTAGTTTTGTACATTTTTAATGCTATATAATGTCTACTATCATGTATTCATAATTTAAAATATTATGTATGTGTATGCATATATAGATACACATCTGTTTTATTCCTTAATTCTTTAAAAAATATTAATGTATACTTTCTATATGGTTTCAGGGAGGAATTGGTAAAAGTGAAGAAGGAATCAAAACACACTATGTACTATTCTGGGAGAGTGAAAACTCTCTGCCTCCAGAAGAACACTGCCCTCTGGATTGGAACTGGAGGAGGCTATGTTTTACTGCTTGATCTTTCAACTCGTCGAATCATACGTATAATTCACAATTTTTGTGATTCTGTTAGAGTCATGATGACAACACAGTTAGGCAAGTTTCTTTTCTTTATATCTCTTATGTTATCTAAGACTATAAAAACATGTTTTTTTTAATTTAAGTTTTCACTTTCCAATGTCATTCAAAGTGTCTTAGAAGTATCTTAGAACATAATACTGGGATTAATTTTGAATAGGGTTATTAAAAAAATAGAGGGAGTAGGTGCTCTCAGTCCCATAAGAGAAGCAGATTATTGTAAGTGAACTCTGATTTGGGTCTGTCTTCTTTTTTTTTCTTTATACCCAAGGCAAAAATGAGAAATATATAATGTTGAGTATTTTTTACTTTTTCACCAAAGAAATTAAAGCAAATGTTTATTTTGATCATAGTTAAAGCTTTTCACCTTGTTAAAAATCTTATTTGGTTTTTTATACTATAAACAAACATATTCCTATAGCGAGATATGTTGAACTCAACAATCTAAAATATTGACAAATTGTGGTGTTTTAACAAGTTTTTATGTCTTTTCTTGTTCCTACTTATCTATTTAAATATGAAGAAATCATGATGGTACACAAAGTATATTTTCTACATAGATATCCATACTTCGTTGTCGTCTTTTGACTAATTATTTGGTTTTAAAAATAATATTAGTAAACATATAAAATTGATCACAAAAATAACATTATGAGGTTAAGTTACAAAATAGTCCCAGGGATATAAAGTACATAATAAGAAATATAGTCAATAATATTTTAAAATTATGTATACTACCAGGTGGGTGCTAATTGGAGATCACTTCCTAAATTATATGTGTCTAACCACTATTCTGTACACCTGAAACCAAGATAAAATAATATTGAATGTCAACTCTAATTGAAAAATAAAAATAAATAGTATTAGTATACATACACAGTTGACCACAAAAATAACATTACGGGGTTGAGTTCTGTAAAACTAGAGTTTATATAGCTTTAGCAAATAAGTAATAAAATGTTTGACAGGGTGAAGAAAATAGTAAAGTTTTTTTACAGTAATATATTAAGAAAGGCAAGTGTTTCTCCTTACCTTCCCCATTTTCCATGAATGGATTTCAGAGTTGCCCAGAAGAGGTTGGAATTAGGTGTTCCTAATGATTGCTAGCTATCAGGATACATGTTCACACAGGCAGAATATAGGTCTATAACGGACTGTCTCTCTAGTCTTATACCATGGTTGTTATATCCTCTAATTTAATTTGTAGGCACTTTGAACCCAGGTGGTTGTTCATTACTGACATTACAGTGAGATTTCAATGAATTTAATTGATTTTTAAAATAAAGATAAATTTAAATATAATTTACAAGAAGGGGCATAATCTGGCTTCATCTACCTCTCTAGCTTCCACTATTTACCACAATTCTCCCAGCTCTTTCTGGTCTAGAATAACATTCAGTCCTTCCTAATATCATGCTTCATCCTGCCACAAGGTTTTGCATATTCTGTTTCATATTTTGCCTAGTTGCTTAGTTACTAGTCAGTGACTAATCTCCTCATTTAAACATCAACTCCATGGGGATTGGGTCTGCATGCGTTTCTTCACCCCTTTACTTCCAGGTCTAGCCTAGGAACTAGTACATAGAGGACTTTTGAGGAATATTTGCTAAATAAATTAGTGAATGACTTGAGAAGAAAGTGTGGTATTGTGAGAATATCAATATATCCATCTATGCCACTCTCCATCACATTTGGCCAGTGTCTTATAATATCCAAAGTACTTTTACACACATAATCTCATATAATATTATAACTTTGGGTAAAGGGGTAGTGTATAAATATTAAACACATTTCACAGAAAAATTAGCTATTTTCTCAGATTCACACAATAAGAATTATAGCAAGGAGTACATTACAAATTTTCTAACTTTAAAAATTTCATTCTTCTTGGAGAGTTTTTTATTTAATATAATTGAGGTGTCTCCTAAAAAATTGTAAATTAAGCTCCAAGGTTTTTTGTGTCTTAAAATATGATTTGTATTTTCTTTAGTCTAACCTTATTTATTTATTTATTTATTTATATTTTTTATTTATTGTAAAGGAAGTCTTAAAAATGCCATGCTTGTTTTGGGGTATACCCAGAAAAGTACTGAAGGTACCCAACATCAAAAAGGTAATGTTTAATAGGATACTGTATTCTGAAAATAGTGCAACGATATGGATGATTATAACATATAATGTATTTTGTACATTTATAATAAATATTACATTATTATAAAACTTTAAGCATTTTAAATTGGTAGCTTATTTATGGTGTAAATAATTTAGACATGAATCTTCAAAATTAAGTTTTAATGATTTATGAGTGTTAAATCTTGGTTTTTTCAGACAGGGTAGAGATATCAACCATTATAAAATTAGAACTACCCCAAATTTAAACTAAATGTAGTTATTTTTCATTGCATCTTACCTGTGTTCATATGAAGTCTTGATTTTGAACAGTGTTTTTCAAAAAGCTTTATTTCTTTCAGAAAATGAAATGTTAAGTTATTAGAGGTCCACATTTCTTTTTTGAAATTTAGTAGTCAGTTTTACAATGTATTTTAAACATTTCCAAGTGTAATTTTTTTATAAATGGCAATGATTTACATACATTATTTGTAGCTGTATTTATATATACATTTGTCTAAGGTAACTATAAATTAATGAAATTAAAATAAAATAAAAATTTCTTATGGCAGATCTTTGAAACATGATTTCATTTTTTCATTTTCTAGAGTTACAGTCTTGCTTGTCTATTTGGGACATCAATCTTCCACATGAAGTGCAAAATTTGGAAAAACATATTGAAATGAGAAAAGAATTAGCTGAAAAAATGAGAAGAATATCCGTTGAATAAGAGAGATATTAGAAATTTTTGTCTTTGGATGGGAAAATTATTTTTTCTCTTGTTAATATTTCTTTAAAAAATGTTTACATATGAAAAGGATACTTCCACTCTGAAATATAGCTCATGTGCATATGAAGGAATGTTTATATGTTATATTTTAAATATAAATATGTGTAAAAATAGTTACTCATGAGAGTATATTTTCAATAACTATTTAAAATATTATATTTCCTATATATCCTAATTAATTTTGTGGATTAAGAAAGGAAATCTAAAAAGTATTTGATTGTAATACTCATACTAAAATTTACAATGTGTAAGCTTTTATTTTGTTATACATAATGAAGGAAAAGTTTATTTTATGTTCTGTGTTTAACATGGATTATTGCTTGATTACTTTCTAGTTTTTCTGCAAAGTAGAGTAAAAATATTAGGAGTTTCTTCTGTAATGCATTTCTTCTTAGATTGCTTTTAAATGCAGTTATCATATATGCTTGTATACAGTGAATTTATACTATTAACATAACCTTTTGTTGAGATGTGAGTTTAATTTCTTGTGGATGCAAACAATGCATATCACACAACTTTACTCCATCTAAAAGAAAATACCATGAAACTATGGAACGTGCTAATGAGAAAACGTCACTTATTATCAAAGTCCTTACGTCCAGGAAAGACACTGCCACTCTCTTTTCCTATTTTGCAGCTCTATCTTTGAATGTGGATACACTGACATTTTATAAATACAGTGTTCAGTCCTTCAAGTGATATTTTCATGTTTTTATTTTGATTCTTAGTGCTAAGCTAGAACAATGGTTACATGTTCCTAATCTATGCTCTAATTCTTCTACTCATCTCTTCCTAAATTTGTGATCCTGCGCATTTTACATCATTCAGGTAGAAACTCTGTTTTCAGAATTGTAGAATTCTACAATTCCCACCCAGAACAAGTATGTAAAACTCTTTAGTTTGCTGAAGAAGAAAGCTTTAGCTATGGAGGGTGCTTCCTAACCTAGTCGTCTAAAGTACACCTAAATTGTTTAAATATTTTTCCATGGTAGCATTATTAGGGCCAAGTACCTAACTTACAATTTAAGTGTCATTTCTGCTTAAGGAAGAAAATATTCGGTAAATTCATTGACCCTGGCCAGCACTCATCATTTCAAACAATTCCCGGTGATCGAATAACTAGTCTATTTAATATTCTCAGAACTAACTGGCATTTTATCATTTGAAGACTTTGAATTTCTTTAGTATTAAGGGTAATCCAATTTTTAACCCTGAAAGATTCTCTACTTTTCAGAGGGACCTATGTTTTAATTTGCTATGTAGTTTTAAAAAAAAGTCATAAATGATGGAGCCATTTATTCCTGTGGTATTTCCAATTGTTACTTTGTAATTATATGCAATTTTTTTTACTACAGTCAATTATGGAGAAATATGTAAATGAACATTGTATTTAAATGGAATAATAAACATTTTTTAAAGCATGTTTGTGAATTTTAAAACTTGATGATGTTCTATTTTTCACACATAGTTCTGTAATCCATCTAATGAGACTTTGTATTAATCTATGATTGGGACATTTCACTATAAGAAGTGTTAACTAGTTTTCTCTTGAGGATTTATTCAATTTTCTGTAATACAACTAATTTTCAGGATCTCAGGGTAAAACCTGATGGGCATGACATATTCTATTTTCAAGTTCTCAGAAAAATTGTCTTAAAAAGAATTCTTCACTCTTGAGTACTGAAACAAAAAATAAAATTTTAGAACAACTGATTTATAAAAATAAAATGGATACAGTAATTAGAAATTTTTTCTTGATCAGGG
>NW_011888863.1:8981364-9034471 GCF_000151845.1 Pteropus vampyrus
TGGTTACATGTTCCTAATCTATGCTCTAATTCTTCTACTCATCTCTTCCTAAATTTGTGATCCTGCGCATTTTACATCATTCAGGTAGAAACTCTGTTTTCAGAATTGTAGAATTCTACAATTCCCACCCAGAACAAGTATGTAAAACTCTTTAGTTTGCTGAAGAAGAAAGCTTTAGCTATGGAGGGTGCTTCCTAACCTAGTCGTCTAAAGTACACCTAAATTGTTTAAATATTTTTCCATGGTAGCATTATTAGGGCCAAGTACCTAACTTACAATTTAAGTGTCATTTCTGCTTAAGGAAGAAAATATTCGGTAAATTCATTGACCCTGGCCAGCACTCATCATTTCAAACAATTCCCGGTGATCGAATAACTAGTCTATTTAATATTCTCAGAACTAACTGGCATTTTATCATTTGAAGACTTTGAATTTCTTTAGTATTAAGGGTAATCCAATTTTTAACCCTGAAAGATTCTCTACTTTTCAGAGGGACCTATGTTTTAATTTGCTATGTAGTTTTAAAAAAAAGTCATAAATGATGGAGCCATTTATTCCTGTGGTATTTCCAATTGTTACTTTGTAATTATATGCAATTTTTTTTACTACAGTCAATTATGGAGAAATATGTAAATGAACATTGTATTTAAATGGAATAATAAACATTTTTTAAAGCATGTTTGTGAATTTTAAAACTTGATGATGTTCTATTTTTCACACATAGTTCTGTAATCCATCTAATGAGACTTTGTATTAATCTATGATTGGGACATTTCACTATAAGAAGTGTTAACTAGTTTTCTCTTGAGGATTTATTCAATTTTCTGTAATACAACTAATTTTCAGGATCTCAGGGTAAAACCTGATGGGCATGACATATTCTATTTTCAAGTTCTCAGAAAAATTGTCTTAAAAAGAATTCTTCACTCTTGAGTACTGAAACAAAAAATAAAATTTTAGAACAACTGATTTATAAAAATAAAATGGATACAGTAATTAGAAATTTTTTCTTGATCAGGGTCCTAAAATAAGCTGAAATTATTATCAAAATGTAGGCATTTATCTTAACAGAAAATATTTTTGGGGGAGAGTTTTACATGAAAAAAGGAATCCTTTCTGAATCCATTTCTGGTAAGTACTGTTGATTATGTGTGAACTATTTTAACTAAAATGTAACTTAATTTTCATCAATACGGTAAGACATATAATGATGAAACATCAGAATTAACAAAAAACAGTTGTAAACATTCTTAAAGGTGAATGTACAAATATTCAGATACTGAGAGAAGATGAAGTCCAAAACCCTTGGGACTTTGTGTGCTCCTGTAATCCATCACTGTAGCCAGCTTAACACATAACCTGGGAAATGAAGCACTTTTCATGGAGACTCATTGGCAATACAGTAAAATCTTAAACCATAACAACTCAGGGGAAACAGAAATCCTCATTCTCCATTTTGGCTAGTTTCCCAGCCTGGGTGATATTGTTTCCGATAACGATTCAGAATCTAGCTGCTTAAAAGTGTGGAAGTATTTGATTTATTTCTGATTCCTCAAGGCATTCAGAGAGTTCCAAACACCTTGGCTTTCACACAGGAGGCAGGGAAGCATCAGAACCAAAGGCCCGCACTCAGAGCACAGTGTGAATGGTGAGCAGTGGTGAGCTTCTTCAGTGCTGTCCTACCCCTGCCCTTGGTTTCTAGGGTCACCTGGGAAGTCTCTGCTTGGAGTGTCCCGGCATAAGACAAAGAATGGGGTGAGGGAAGGAGTATCAGCAGCTGGAGCACAGTAGCTGCTGCTTGGCCTCTGTGAGAACCCACTGTCCCGGGGCAATTAGGGCCTTGGAAACTAGACTTCATGGAGTACCTTGTATGTATTGCTGTAACCTGGCCTTCTCCACGTTTACTCATCTGAACACCATCCAGGGGAGCGTGCTACTTAAATGAATAAATCTCTATTTATTTATGAAAATACAAACCAGTGTCAGAAATACTCAGAAGTATTATGAGAAAGTAGAGAATGTATCGACCTGGCCAGAGAGTGGAGAATCTGGGAAGATCGTGTGTACAGCGCGTGCGCACACACACACACACACACACACACACACACACACACACACACACACACACACACACACACACACACTCTTAAAACTAATACTTCAGTAGAGCCATTCCAGATGAGTAAGTCCTCAACAACACCGGAATGGGATAAGCATTTGAGACAGAGGAATCACATGTGCACTTATCTTGGAAGCGTGAGCTTATTTTAAAAACATCCTATCAAATACTGGAATTTGGGACAACTTCTCACTCCCAGAGAACATTTATTTAGTGTATACAATGGAATGATAATTTACTATAATGGATGCCCAGCAAATGAAATGTTTTGCTAACTGATTCTCTTATGTTGGCAGTGTTTTGCCTTTCTGTTATACACAGTATGGTACAGATGAGGCATATATCAGAGTAATTAGGCAACTACATATAGAAGCTGCCTGTAGGCGAAGAGGATTTTCTGACCATAAGATGCTTAGCTAGGTTTCTGCTGTCAATCACCAGATTCATACATCTTTGTCACAAGACAGTGAGAAAATCTTTGTTACAGACAGATCAATAAGAACACTACCACTTCGATTGAAATAACAGCTTTCAGAAAGAGTACATTTCTTAATATTATCCAGGATGTGGATTTCTTTGATGAGAGACTGCAACTAGGGATAAACAAAGTATACCTAAAAATAAATCTAAAAAGAACTTGTATATTCAAATGAAAAATATTCAATAAAGTCACTTTTGGAGGCTCTGCATTTATTTCATCAATGCTGCCATTATTATTCAATTTTTAAAAATTTACCTTAAGAGTTACTTTAAAAAACAGAGTGAAAAAAAGAAAATGTTACAAAAGAAAGCAGTGAGAAGGACTATACATTTAGAATTAGAAAGACTTTGATCTAAAGTTCAGATTCAACATTTACTAGGTCAAATGAACTGGAACAAATTGTCCAAATGGCCAGAGAACCAGTTTCCTCATCTGTAAAATGGCAAGAGTAGTTATCCATCTTCGACAAAGATGAGGATAAAATGAGATGAGGCCCATGAAATTATGCAATTAATTCCCAGACAAGTCACATGTACCATCCTACAGGGATTTTATATTGAACCTCACCTTCACTAAAAATGTATTTCTCTACTAAGCTGTGTATTACTGCACATCATAGATCTTTGGAAGTTGCCCCTGCAAACATTAATGATAAATTCACAGGTGTCAAGGGCTTTTATCTAATTTGCCAAACAAATTTAAAGCTTGAAAACAAGAAACTACTACCAAGATATTGACTCTACAATACAAAGTAGCTTTGATTCTTTTAGTAAAATAGTTGTCCAGATATGGGTAGAGAAATGATCTCTACTTTCATCATGTTCATACCAATACCATTGCCTTCCTGTCTGGTTCCATTGCTGCTTATTGATCTATTTTTCTATCCTCCACTGCTTTAGCACAGAATTATTTTTTCCATGTAACATCCATATATTATAATCAACCACTCTCTGCTCCCCTCCTCTCTTAAAATATGGAATTTTGCTATTTTTGTTTCATATCCACTATGTCTGAGTTTTATGACTGACTTGCACAATGCCTGCAGTACATAGTTATGTATAGAAAATTAAATCCAGCATTCAAAACCCTGTATAAATTTTTGATAATTTCTGGTCAGTCCTTCTTACAGTAGTAATTATAAAATAAATGAGATCATTTCAGTTTTATGTGACTAGTGTGCTTAAATAGTATTAGAAGTATCTTTGTTTAGCAAGAAAGATTTTATTTCAGAGATAAATATGAGTTTTAGCCACATGTAATAAAATGTCTTCATTGACAGATGATTATTTCAAAAGTAAACACAAGTAGCAATATGTAGTAATACTCTGAGTGAACTACTATATTAAACTTTTAAGTCGACTTAATCACATTTTCATTAAATGCTCTCAATTATTTCATAAACTATGATAGTCCATAAAGATAATTAGTATGTGTTAATTACAGAGAAATAAGTTGTCCTCCATCGACGACTATTGGCATTTTACTTTTTACCTCCTTTTTCCTTCTGTTTTGTTTGTTCATTTATTTTGTACTTTAGATTCCACATGTACTTGAAATCATATGGCATTTTTCTTTCTCAATCTGACTTATTCCACTCAATATAGTACTGTCTAGGTCCACCCATGTTGTGGCAGATGGCAAGATTTCTTTTTTTTTCTTTTTAGTTTTTTTTTATGGCTGAGAAACATTCCTTTGTATATATGTACCACCTCATCTTTATCCAGTCTTCCACTGATGGACACTCAGGTTGCTTCCATATCTTTGCTATTGTAAATAATGCTGCAGTAAACATATGGATTCACATGTCCCTTTGAAGTAGTGTTTCTTTGGATAAATATCCAGAAGTGGGATTACTGGGTCCTTTCTGTCTCTCATTATAGTCTTTGTTTTAAAGTCTATTTTGTCTGGTATAAGTATTACTAACCCGTCTCAGGCAAAGCCAGCTGCCTGGTATGCAAAACTGGGAGGGTCTCCTGAGAGGGTCCAGCCATAGGCCACGTTCAACCACAGCCTGTGCCCTGCATTGGACCACCTGGCATGAGCTACTAAGAAATCCGCAGATGGCCACCACCCACGCTGAGCTTGGAGGTGCCTCAAGAGGTCAAGTCATGAATGAGGCCGGCTGCTGCTAGTCCTGGGTTTGGGGCTGTTCAGCAAGAGATAAGGGACATGCTGAAGCCGGATGCTGCTGTTTGAGGTTTGTGAACCTTTGAGAGATTTTAGCAAAGTCTGCAGCATGAGCCAAGACAGGCTTTTTGAACAGAAAAGCCACTGGAAGTGGCTTGGATGTGCCCATATGTTGCGAGGGGCGGAATCTTAAGGAATCTCCAGGCTAGAGTGAATGTTAATGAGATTGATGACTATGGCTCCAGCCTATGTGAACAGGCCGGGTTGGAGGAGAGCTCAACAAAGGAACAATGGATTCTACCAGCACTTGCTCTGTAGCCAGACAATTCAGTTTCTCCCTGTATGCACTGGCACCTTTCAAGCTGCTGTCCCAGCACTGGAGCTCAGAGCGAGTAAGTTCGTCAGCGAGTAAGTTTGTGCAGGGCCCTTTAAAAGGAATGTCTGTGACTCCAGCTGCCCATCGTCTTATTCAGTCACAATCTCTGCTGGCTTTCACAGCCAGAAATTATGGAGACTTCTGCTTCTGGCACTGAACCCTGGGCTGGGGAGCCAGGTGTGGGGCTGGGATCCTTGTTACTCTTGGGGTAACTCCGAACCTGAGATATCCCTCATGATTTTTAATTGCCACACGTGTTGTGGGACCAGCTTGTTCTGGGCATCTCCACCCCTCCTACCAGTCTCAAGGTGTCTTCTATATGTCCTTAGTTGTAGGACTTATGTTCAACTAGACTTCAGGGAATTCTCAATGATGGTTATTCTGTAGTTTAGTTGTAATATTGATGTGGTTGCGAGAGGAGGCAAACAGCGTTTACCTACTCCGTCATCTTGACTGGACCCTCTTATTTCCTCCTTTTGGGTTATTGACATTATAGTAAAGAAAATGGTTTTCTAGGTGTTGGCTTATTTTCTAAATGTCATGATATAAATTAGTTTATAAATTATTTAACTGTTCCTTCAAATAACTTTTAATCGTTTTTTAAATTTTGTGTCATAATCAAACAAAGTGTAGAAATTAGAGCATGGGCTCTGAGTTCATGGGCCTCTCCCCTATCTCCTAGTTCTACCGTGTAGTTCAACTTTTACGTCAACTGTCCTTAGAGGTAAGAAAATATTAAAACACTATCACATACAGTTGTAAGGAGCCTTCCTTATCAGATCTTCCTTATATCCATACCTAAAATAACTTTTAGCTGTTTTATATTTGTTGATGAGAGGAAAGTAAATTTTGAAATTTGAAGCTAGTGAATAGAGCCAACATTCTGCTAATTATTCAATCTGCTTAGTTACTTGAGTGATAGACTAAGATCTCTAGATTATGTATGGGTATCAGTGACTAAGAAAGCTAATAACTTGGTATCTCATCAAACTTTAATATTTGTTTAGCATTTATTTTGTGGGAGCTGGGAGAAACTGACTTTGCATTAATAAAATAATATGACAATAAAATAATGTGAAATACATTGGCTTTGGTTTCATTTTTAGTAATATTGCAATGATTTGAAAAAGTCCATCTGCTAAAAACTAGAAAGGTTAAATAAAAAGAAAGGGAAGATCTGATAAGATGGTATGGAATTAACAGGCCAAAATCAAAGTGAAGATGAGAACACAAAGATGTATGCAGAGCATCAAAGCTTTTTCTCCCCTTGTGAACATTTGCTGAACTTATCAAACTTGAGCTGCCATTTCCTCAGCTTGGAAAGAACTGGAGGATAGAGGACAAATTCCAGTGCATCCCAAAGTCAGGAGTCAATGAAGAAAGTATACTCATTCAGCTGCAACATCAAAGGGATATATCTCAGTGTAAGTGCAAAGCAGAAGTAGAACTGCTCCACCCTCTCTCCACTCGGGAGAGCCAGGCCCTAAGATGGCCCATAAACTGTCCCCCTCAGAATTGCAATCCAAATTTACATGTCTATGTTACTTAAAAAAAAAAAAAATCACTTAAGCTACGAATTAAATGACAAATGTTCTAAAGCCCTTGCATTAGCTAGGAAGAGGTCAAAGGTATTTAGATATTGATAAATATATATGTATTGTCATTTCTAGAGTAACCACTAAAAGGATAAGTACAGAGTACAGCTGACCCTTGAACAACACAGGAGTTAGGGGGCGCCAAACACTATGCAGTCGATAATCTGAGTGCAACTTTTGACTCTATAGTTGGCCCTTCACATCCGAGGATGCAAAACCTGCATACAAAGGGATGACTGTATTTATTGAAAAAAATCCACTTATAAGTGAATTCATGCAGTTGAAACCCATGTTGTTCAAGGCTCAACTAAATATAATTTCCAAATTAGTTGAGGAGCAAAAAGAAACTATAAAATGTTTTAAAATCCATATGAAGGCAGGAAATGGGTGAAATGGAAACAGAAAAAATGGGACAGATAATAACATAGGTACAAAATTCATATATTAGTGATTACATCAAATGTAAATGAAATAAATGATTCAATTAAGAGATGATTTTTTTTAGACAAAAAATTAAAACTCCACCTTCACACTATGATATATGTCTAAATTTTAAGAAAACATAAATGTTGAAAAAAAGACTTTAAGGCAAACATCATTACCAGAAATAAAGAGGATCACTTTGTAGAGGCCCAAGGCTGGGTCCGCTTAACCCTCCCCTGTCTCCTTGAATGCAAGAAATAAGTTCCCCATGTCACAGGTGATCTCCCTGTACCTGGAAGACACTCGCTTCTTGATAAACAACTCAGAGCTGAAAAGTTTGTACAATCGAATCTTACTGCTTCTTTTCTAATTAACTGCTTTGTTTAAATTTCTCATTAATGAATACCCAAACCTTGCTTAGATTCCTTTTCAGTGAGCACTAACTTTTTTGTCCTGTCAATTCATCACAAATGTATTGTTTCTTTGTCTAGAAAGTATAAAAGTTGCCTCATTTGATCATTTCTTTGAGCCTTATTTTATGATCTGAGCATATCATTGTGATTCTCCTGTGTGTACATATTAAATTTTTTTCTCCTGTTAATTTAATCTTGTATCAACTTTATTATTGTATTACTAGTCCAGCAATAAGAACTAAAAAAGTGTAGAGGTAGGGAATTCTCTCCCTCCCCAAGGACTTCATAATGGCAAATGTTTAATTCACCATGAAGATATAACTTTAAAATTTTTATGCACAATATACATTTAAATTTATATAATTACATATTCTCATATAAAGCATAAGTAAGTAAAACTACAAAGAATAATTAGACCTATCAGAGTGAGAGTGTTTAACGTACCTCTCTTAGTAATTGATAGAACTAGACGGAAGAAGAACAAATCATTGAGGACAAACATTAGAACAGTACAATAAACAACTTTGAAATGACAGACATGAAAGAATCATTGTAACTAATATCTTTACTATATGTGTTTGTTTCAACTACACAAGGAACATTTACAAAAACTTACCATGAGAGACCCATAGTCATTAATTTAATCATTTGATTTAAAATCATACAAGTTTATTCTTCACCAGAATAATTAAGATAAAAATGAAATATAAAAAAGGGTTCGTAAGTTGGGTTCCCTGGCAAGCTGAATCTGATATGCAACTTTGTCTACAGGAAGTTTATCAGGAAGTACTCCATGGATCCACACATGTGAGGTAAAGAAAAGAAGCAGGATGAGACAGAGGAAGAAGGAAGAAGTTGGGTGGTGTCACAGATATAGCAAGGCCTCCGTTAACCTCACAGAGACCCTTGAAGCTGCTATAGCCCTTCAGCATTTTCCTATGTTGGAGTGAGGGGCCCAGATCATTCTACTCATATAGACCAGTCATAGGATATGGGGGGCCTGAAGAAGGCAGAGTGAGCATGGGCATGAAAACATTTTCAGCAGAGATATCTTTAGGAGAGGGCTACAAGATGAGTTGACAACCTTTCTGGCAACTGGTAGAATGTGTCCTTCAGTTCTTGGTGGCATTGAACAGCATCTATGGTAGATAACTGAAATCCCAATATGTTTCTAAAGTAGTAACTACATGTATAAATAGCCAATTGCTATGAACACATTACTTGATTCTGATGAAATTGAGATGAGCTTTTCAAAGACTTATAGGGTATATGGGACAGAAGACATAAATGAGGACCTACCCAATGTGAGGAATCTAATTAAATATTCACTTCTCAAATAAAGCTCTAACCCAAAAGATGTGTACTCTCAGAATAAAGGTAAACCAGACTCCACTCACCTCATATTTTTGCAGCTCCTTCCTTAAGGTAGAATTGTGTTGGTGCTAAGAATAGCAAGGTAATGATGAAAGAATCTGAAGCATTGTAACTCTGGAGTCATACTAGCTTAACAGACCAAATTTATACAATGTGTGTTTTATTATTGAGAGTAGGCTCACTGATAGTGTTTAGGTGCCTGGAAGAAAATCTCAATCTTCTCTGAAGGAATACACATATATCCTATTTCTCAAATAACATAAATAAGTTTTTAAAGACGATAAGCTGTGTATAGTCCAAAAAAACCAAAATCTACAAGAAAAGAAGACAACATGAGAGAGAATCTTCAGGATTAACTCAGAGCAGAAGGAGATCAGCCAAGAGTCCAAAACTAGAACTGTGAAGCATAGAATCCCAGATAAAAACGAACATGAAAATTTCTTCAGGGCAGAGGAAACTTAAATATGATTAAAGAGACGTGAAAAATAAGTGGAATTTCTAAAAAGGAAAAATACAATAATTATAATCAAAATTTTCATAGATGGGTTTAATAGCATTTAAATACAGATGAACAAAAAAGTTAGTAAACTGAGAGGTAAGCCAAAAGAAATTTTCCAGAACACAGCATAGATAGAAAAATAAGTTGAAAATATGAATTGAGTAGTCAAGAATCTTGTAGGATAGAGAAAGAATGTTTCACATATGGCTGGCTGAAGTGTCAGGAGAGGAGATATGGGGGAAAGGTATGTTTAAAGAGAGAATAGCTAAGAAATAGCTAGAGCTTATAAAAGGCACCAATCTACATATACATAAGAAGACTTGAGAACCTAAGTCAGGATAAATTGAAAGACATCTCCACAGAGGCACACCAGTAAAAATGCAGAACATCAAAGAAAAAGACCTAGATGATTTCCACAAACGTAATATTGGGTGAAAGAAGCGAAAGAAAATGAACAAAATTTAGTTCATATAAAATTTAAAAGAAGAACTGAACTCTGTTTTTAAGGATGCATAGGTAAGAGGTAAAACAAATGTTGAGAGTGATTATCTTTATAAAGAAGGGAAAGAATTATGATTGAGAGGCCAGCAGGTGGGGGATTCTGAGATGCTGGTAAATGTCCTATCTCTTGACCTATTTGGTAGTTAAATAAGTTCTTGTTATATAATAATTTCTTAGATTATGTATTTATTGCATATATTTATTCACGTGTGTTATAGCTCCATTAAAATGGAACACACTATTTTTTTCCCCCACTGAATGGAGTAAAATTGTCCTGAAAACATTTCTTAAGTTTCTGTAGCCCTTAATTTTTCAGGTTTAGTCTTGATTTTTCCCCAGCCTATCAAGTGTTAACAGGGAATCTGGTTTAATAGGGTATAAATTGTTTATAAATAATGTAATAAATTGCTTATTTCTAGTTAACATCGCTAGATAATGCCTCAGTCAGTTTTAACATTACACTTAAGACTATACATGTAAAATAATTCTGAAATGTTTAAGATTAGATTGTTGAGTATTGAGATATACTGGGAATTAGAAAAGAGCAACAGGTTTGATACAGATAATGATTTAATTTTTGACATGTTTATTTAAGCTTCTTGTAAAACATACAGATGGAAATGTTCAGTAGGCAATTGCAGAAGCTGTTCTAAGACTCAGAAGAGATCGTGGAGTCAGAGGTTGAGAGGTCATCTGTATTAGTTTGTTAAGGGCTGCTATAGCAAAGCACCAAAGACTGGATGGCTTAAAAAACAGAGATCTGTTTTCTCACAGTTCTGGAAGCTAGAAGTCTCAGATCAAGGTGTCAGCAGTGTTGGTTCCTTCTGATGGTTGTGAGGGAAGGAGTTACTCTAGGCCTCTCTTCTCGGCTTACAGATGGCTGTCTTCTATCTGTGCCTTCACATTGTCTTTCCTGGGTATATGTCTGTGTTCAAATTTCTTCTTCTTATAAAAACATGTCATATTAAATTAGGATATAACTTAATGACCTCATTTTGATTTAATTACTTTTTAAAGACCCTATCTCCAAATATGGTTACATTTTGAGGTGCTAGGGGTTAGGAATTTTTGAGGGAACACAATTCAGCCTATAACACCATCATTTTAAAATGGGGGAGAGTATGAGATGGCCAATGTAGAAGGCTTATTAGAAAAAAAAAGGCTCTAGAAAATATCTAGTCATTAAGAGTTAGAATGGGACAGACTGGGATAATAGTTTAAAAAAGGAGATAATCAGTAGAATCAAAAGAGACAAACCAATCAATAAAAATGTAACAGAACTGAATAAAGCAAATGAATGTGGTAATGAAGTCATATGTGGAAACCATTCAGAAAACAAAGTTCATAGAATGGAAGACTAACTAAAATGGATAGAGGAGTATGTCCAACTAAGAAGGTGCAATAAGAATGGAAAGACAGCAATAAATGTAAAGAAGTAGAAGAAGAAAGAATGAATTGATATAGTAATTGTGAGGGTAATTGTACAAGATAAATAATAGAGGGATCTTTAAAATTATGGCTTAAGAATGAGGACAAAAACTTATTTCAATGATACAAGTGCAGAGAGAAGACACAGATATAAAGTTATTGTCAGGAATATGGCTTATCACAGACTTCTCTATCAAGATAAAGCCAGTATTCAAATTCCTCTTAAAATTTTACATAGGGCAGTTGACACTATAAACATAAGTATCAATGCCTCTATAATACCATGTTCAGAACATTGCCAAAATATCTTGCTTACTCCCTTATAAAAATTACTATCTTAAATTCTGTTCCAACATTACCAGTTTCTTCTGCCTACTGAATACAATCTAAAAATGTTTTGACATGTTAAATTGGAGGTGGTAATTTACTGTAGAAAATTATCTATAACAAATATTAAGAATCATTTGTTTAAATAATTATATCGACTTAAATACTATTTATTAAAAATATAATTGTATTTTTATTTCTCTAGGTATGAAACTTCCCAAGTAACACAAAGTTTCTAATTCAGATATGCAACTTTCCAATGTAATTTTAGATCATAATATATATGAAAGTAGAGAACTTCATGTTCCCTAATCCAAATAGATACTGTTTAACATTTTCTGTATTTCCTTCTGGTACAAATATTATTTAAAAAACAAACTATCTTGCCCATACTGATGCCATTGTTCTTTTTCAGCTGTTGATCTTTCCTCTGACGGTGTATCATTAAGTGTACAGACACTTGAGCCACATCCTTTTAAATCAGGAAGGAAATCTTTGACTATTGTTCTTGTTGATGGATATGCTTTTAAACTATGTACAATAGTTATGTGGTATAAATATTCAATATTATTAGGTGGTTTTACCCAATTGATATACTATTACCAAAGAGTTAAAGTGTTTACTTGTAAAAACAAGCTACTTAATGAGAAGGTCCAGGAAAAAAAATGAGTCTGCCTCCTAGAAAAATTATTTTCTTTTTGTGAATCCTATTTAACATTTCTTAAATTGATAGTTTTAAATGCTTTGAAAACATTTTTCTCTTATAATGAAATTAATTATGGATATTTTGAAATCTTAGAAGGTAAAAAAGAACAACTTGCAGTGAAGTCCTAGAAAAGGTGGCTTGAGAAGGAAAGAGGCACTAGACTCAAAGAAATGTAGTTTGTAGCTTTCATATATAATCATTGCGTTATCTGCTTCTTAAATTTTTTTTTAATCTCAAAAAGGCCACAAATATGAACATAAGATAATGACATTTTATTGTCATCTTGATTTTTAGTGCCACTGTAAACCAAATTTCATCTATGGTTATAACATTATAGTGAAATAGTTCTAAAAAATTATTAAAACTGTGACTGGTTTTCACTACTAGGCACCTCAAACAAAATTGTTAACACTGCCAGTATGGCATTTTCCTCTTGGAATAATTGAGGATGAATCTGGACTAGAAGTTTCAAATGGTGGGAACCTTTGCTTAATCATCAGTATTTTCTCAGTTTTAGTATAGTATGTCTAATTCCACACGTTATATTATATTGAATTAAATCTCAATATATATAGCTTCAGAACTAAAACTTAATTACGATTATTATCATTGTCATTTTTATTTAATGTAATCTTTATTTTTGAGCCCAACAAAATTCTTTATTAAATTATTTATTTTATATTTGTTGAGCAGTTAGCATGTGATGGCTCTTTTATAGGCACTGGGACTCAGCAGTGAACAAAACACATACAGATCTCTGCCCTAATTGAATTTACATTCTAATACTAAAGACAGACAATAATTAAATAGATCAAATCAAAGGTATACCTTAGATGGTGGTGAAAACTATGGAGGAAAATAAAACAGAGAAGTGGATAGAAGAAAGAGGTTTTAATTTAAAGTATTCAGGAAGGTATCCATATGAGGGTAATATTTGAGCAAAGACCTAAATGAGGTGAGGGAGTGATATCTGGGGGAAGAATTAGCAGTTGCATAAAAGTATAAAGTGACTTAGGAAAAATTTAAAAAGCGTTTGAATTTATTTTGAAATTAAAATATTAATTTTAATTAATATTAACTTTAATATTATAAAATATTAATGGCATCCAAAATTATGTTATCTCACTATCTTTTTGGACATTTGTTTAAAAATATACATACTATCCATATTTTAATGCTCTTCCATATAGGGAGACTTTAACTCATTAAGGCTAAATTTTAATTATAACCCCCCCATAAAGTTATTTTGGAGAAAAAATAATGATAGCACCTAGAAGTGGATCCTAGCTATTTGTAAATATGTCATTAAAACTCAAATTTTAATGAGGTGAGGAAGAACATTCTGTGAATATCTGAAGATAGGTCTTCCAGGGAGCAGAAAGAGCAAATGCAAAGGCTCTGAGGGGCAACTGTGCTTGGTGAACGCCAACAGAAGTAGGGAGGCCTCTGAGGCTGGAGCAGAGACAGTAAAAGCAAGCATGTAGGAGCTGAGATCAGAGTTGGGGCTGATGGAATAGGGCCATGTTAAAGTGTTCATTTTTTTTAGGGTGTGAAATGGGGGGGTCATGATGATTTTGAATAGAAGAATCCATGTTATGAGTCAATTCGCACAAGGCCACTATGGCTTATATTCTGAGACCAGACCACAGTAGAAAAGTTTAGAAGCAGGGAGACTAGCTGGAAGTCCACTGTGGTGATCAAGGTGAGAGGTGAGGGTGACCTGAATGAGAGGAACCAGAGTGATGGTAGTGGAGGTGGTGAGAAGAGGTTTCACTCTAGGTTTATGTTAAAATGAGAGTCAATGGAATTTTCTGGTGGAATGGATGTGCAGGGGGGAATAGTGGTGGTGAAAGATAAAGAGGAGTCAAGGATGGCTATAAATCTGGGGGGAAGGTAACCCAGACAGATTTACCATTAACTGAGAAGGGAAAGACAGTGAGAAGAGCGCGTTTGTGGAAGAGTTGAATCTGGAGTTTCATTTAGGACGCGTTAAGCTTGAGTTGCTTATTAGGCATTCAAGTGAAGATGTTGAGTATAAGCCTGGAAGTGAGGGAAATAGGCTGACCAGGAAAGGTCAAAAAAAAACAGGCCAGGGTGGATATAAGCCTGGATGGCATGAGTGTATAAATGGTATGCAAATTCATAGAACTTGGGTATAATTACCAAGGGAGTGAAGAGTCTAGACAAATAAAGGAATCCAAATTTGGGCCTCAAGACCCTCATGTTAAGAGTTTATGGAGATGAGAAAATATTGGCAAGAGGAGAATAAGAGGGGGCAGCAAATGAAACAGGAAAAACTGGAAATTGCAGAAGTCAAAGAGTACCAAAAAGGGAGAATTGATCCACTGCGTGTTAAATGTTGTTGAGAGGTCAATGAAATAAGGACTGAAAACTGACCACTGGATTTGCAAAAGAAGATCAAGAGCACATTTTGTGCAATGCAGTGATGAAGTAAAACCTTAGTGGAAGTTGAGTAAATCGTGAAAGAATGAGAAGCCAAGAGATGGAGTCAGTGAGCACAAGAAACTCTTTTGTGAAGTTTAACCATTAATGGGAGCAGAGAAATGGGAAGAGCTGAAAGGAAAGTTCAATGTTTTCTTTTTTTTTTTCTTAAATAACAGATTTATTGAAATATAATTCAGATACCATAAAATTGTTTTGTTTTGTTATATTTATTCAATTTTTTAAAAGTAAGTACATATAACAGCATGTGTTTATACTGTTGGGTATAATCCAAAATAGAAGGGAAACCTTGATGATATGTATAGAGATGAACAAATTACTGGCATAATGCATGAATAGGAGGGCAAACCTTAGATGGTAGCACAGGGATTCATCTGTATTAAGAAGGTAGGTGGAGTACAGGGTACAAATACCAGTAAATGGGAATCTATGGAAATGGGAACTTGCAGAGTTTCTCTTTTGATAGCTTTTAGTCTCTTAGTAAAATTGGAAGTAAAGTCATTAACTGAGAGGGAGAATGGGAAAGAGAGATTTGATATTGGGCAAGAGAGAAAAGATGAAGTAGAAGAGTGTGAAAGCAAATGGGTTAGAAAATATGATTGCCTGACTATCTTGAGAGCCCACATAGAGTAATAAATTTAAGCAAGGTAAGTTAGCATGAATGTGTATTTTCACCCTGTCATATTTATCTGTGTAGTATAGGTAGGGAGAAGGAAAAGAATTTAATTTAAGACATAGTTGGGGTTTTGCCAAGCAAGGATAGAGAAGGTCAAGGGAATTAAGGTTAAGGCAAGGAAATAATCATGATGAACCATAGCATTTAAGCCATGTACGAAGGTACTTGAATTGTTGAGAGGAGTGAGGGTGAATGAAAGGTAGTAGGATCAATGAATTGGAGGTCCCAGGGGAGCCAGTAGATTCTTGGAATCAGACCGCTAGACCAAGTGATCTGGAAAGAGAGAAAGACATTGGTGTTAAGATTTCAGAATGCTGGAAATTGAATCTGATTTTGTTCATAATGTGTTTTCCACCTGGAATCCTTCCCTGATTCTGCATATCTAAGTCCTATTTACTTTTCTTGTTTCAGCCCTTAATCTAACCGCCCCATGAAATTTCCCCTGATTCTCTCAAGCTAAAAAAAATATTCTGCCTTCTTTGGGGCTTCCATAGCAATTCACCTGAACCTTCCTAATTGAAATGTCCCAATTTGCATGTACTCTTAGTTCCCCCAACAGTCTCTAAGTAACTTTGGTAACTTTATGTCTCATTCTGGCCTCCTACATGTCTAAGCACACTGTTAGCACATAGCAGAATGATAATCTGAAGAAAAATGAACACTCCAAGACCAAATCTCCTTCACAATGAAGTCATATATGGTAAAGGAAAAAAACACTACAAATGGCAGAGTTATTGCGAGCCATAGGTCTCCCTCTTAACAATACTTTTTTTCTCCTGTTTGTTACCTCCTCTGCTTCTGGAATGAGCCCTCTTCTCCAATACTCTTGTGTTCATTTCTACTCTCCAAATCCCTGCCTCACAGGGAAAACTTGAATGCTTTTACTCATCTGCTCCTACCAAATCTCCTTAGTCTACTTTCCAGTTCCTTAAAACATATTGCAAGGGGACAAAATTCAACAAATTTAAACATATGCATTTTCCCATTTAAAGTAATACTTTAGGCTGTGCATTTTTGAATCTGACATCAGTGAAAGTATCAAATATGTATTGGTGAGGCCCTCAGAGAAGGCAGGCATCATTTATTTCCTTTAGATTAGTCAAGAAATGAGTGGATAAAGGGGAAGGAAAGGGTTGTTGGTCCATATATACATATATTTTCCCTTTCCTAGGATTCTTCTGCTTTTCTGTAGAGAATAAACTGAGGATTGGTTTCCCTTTGGCTACTAAAGTCTTTTCTTTGATGATTGGGAGCTGACATAAAGCAGATAACATCATCAAAACGAGAGAGTTGGTCCTATTTTTCAGGTCCACCTGGCTGGTACTGAGAATTCCTCTAATTGTCACTCATCTCTTCCTTGCTTAACACAGACCAGACCTTCTCCTCTTAGATCCTAACTTGAACTTCCTTCCTTCACTCTGAAATATTTACATATAGAATTCATACCTGGTATTTTTCTATTTAATTTTATTTTTGTCCTAAAACATTTTTTTTCTGATATTCCCATTCTTATGTCCTCTACTTATTTATACGTCCAATTATAAAGCTCATGGTAAAAATGTATCTCATTGGAGTATTATGTATCTCATTGAAGTATTATGCATCCTGTGAGTTAAAGCTATTACCATAATCACACACACACACATATTAGTATGTCTTTACCTATATCTATATCTCTCTGATAGTTATATATTTCTCCACAGAAATACCTATTAACATACCAATAAATAAAGAGCTCTTTGTTTCAAGGTAGCTTAATGTTCAAAATACATTTGTTGTTAAGGGAGAGACAATTGCAATATTTAATCACAATATTTGAGTTTCTTAAGGTATTAAGACTTTTGCAATGATGAATAGGGTACAGATAAATGTATATCATCAGTATGTTTGGTTTTTAATCCTGAGGCTTTTAGTTCCTTCCTTTGCTGTTTGCACAGGGCGGCAGGAAGGCATAGTCTGGGTTTGGTGTGAATTGGACTTGGTCCAAGATAGGAGATATCACAGAAAAAAGAAACTGAACTGGCTTGAAGTAGGTTTCATCTTTGGCATGTTATTATATTTATCTTTGTCTGTCATCACTGAGTTTACTACACCTAGCTCATGATGAGAGACAGTGGTATGAGTGGATATAAAAACTCCAGTTAGACTATCTCTTGCGGATCTATTTCTCGAGGATGACGTGTCCCCATTTTTAGGTCCCAAGTCACTACCATGAAGTTGATCTTTTTGCTCTTGGTTGTGGCACTTAGTGTCTTCTGCAAAGGTAAGGGACTAATTTAAAGAATCCTTTCAAATTTGATAGACCCATTACATATTTGCTTAAATGGTTAGTATTTTCTACTTCAAACATTTTTCCCTCTGGGAAATCTTTCCTATACCTCAGAACAGCATAATAAGTAAACAACAACAACAACTGGATTTTCATCCTGTAGGTTATTATTTCAGCTTTAACCATTCTGTAATAAGGAGATATATATGTATCTGCTTAGAAATATCAGTGAAGTTTAAGATGCATGTAGTATTATTGTTTGTTATTCATTTCATTGCAGTTTATCTTTTGATGACTCTATCTTGAATGTATAGTCACATTAAAATAAAAGACCTGCACTCTTATTAATTGTTGTTTTCACAAATCATGAAAATATCATCAATTAAAAGATTAGTTTATCACCAAAAGAAAATTTTGTAGGGAAAATATTCCTTAAGCTAACAACTTTCCTGGATATTTCAGAAAATCAATTAATTGATATCTGAAATTAATTGAAAAGTAAAACATCGTTAATTTTGTTAATTAAAAATTGAGCAAAATGAAAAAATCTTTAGAAGCAAATGTATTTCTTGCCAATTCTGTTTCTGAAGAGGGCAGTAAAACAATAACATACAAACAAAGGGCAAAGTTCTGCAAAAGGGAGAAGATTCATTCTATACCTAAACTTAAAATCTATTTTCTAAATTTGGGAGTAGGGATAATTTACTTTTCTATGAGAAGCCAGAATATAGGAGGCTACTATTATTTGTTGTAATTAAGAGAAAATATTTCTATTTTTAATCCGACTACCTGGGAAATCGTCTGATGGACCTTTAGAAAATGATTAAATAATGGTGACTTTCATAATCTTATATAGCACTTTGCTGTATTTTTTTACTTCTACTTTGCATAAATATATTCTTTGCCTCTATTTGCATAAATGTATTTCTTATTTCTTAAGTAACAGAAAAAATGTTATTTTCAAAGAATTTATTAAATGACATATCACAATAGAATGTTTTAAAAGTATTTGCTAGATATCCATAATAGCTCCGAGAGTTGATTATGAGTATTTTAATGAAATTTGCATAGATTGGTGATTTATTAACAAAAGTCAGAGATTTTATGTACTTATTTATAAGTTTATGGTAGGAAATAAGAAAAATACCTGAAAAACTGCTTTTTGCAGAAATTCCAAATGCCTTAGCTGAAATGAATTTTTATTGCTCTTCAATGAGGTTTATGTTCCAAACACAGACTCCCTTCCTCTTCTGTCAGTTACAAGATGATAAGACTTGAGGACTGGAAGTTGAAGAAGGCAAATCTTTAGGAGATGTCTCTAAAACCAACCAGAATAGAAATGTGTATTGTTTAACCAACTATGACCGTGCAGAAGGAAAAAATAATAATAAAAAATACCAGTTTCCTAGCTAAGTGGAAAAAATGTCAGTGATTCAAGATGTAGATCTGGCGTGAAATAGATATGGATGTTCAATTCTTATCTTTTCCCAGGATATTCTATCCTCTCAGTAGAGTAAAATCTATACCCTTGATTTTCTCTTTTATGTAATTCACTGCTTATAAACACATTAACCTGTAAAAGTTTAGAGAAAACAAAATCAGGTAAAATTTTGATAAGAAATATACTTTGGATTGACAGCTGTCAAAGGTTTGGATAGTGTGAAAAAGAAATAAAGTACTGGCTAATATTAATTTGCACATTTATTTGACCATATATATTTCCAAGAATAAATTGACATTGAAAACTTTTTAAGTATGTTGAGAGGTAAATGCATTACTTAGATCTATATAGATGAAATATATTGAATAAAAAGCTCCAAAATAATAATTTAAGATAGAAATAGTATAATTATTAGACATAAAAAGGAGATTGCTTATAATGAATTTAGAAGAATGAAAACAAGAACATTTTTCTCATTGTCTTTAAAAATGTACTATAGAGAAGTATAAAATGATCTAACTGTTTTTCCTTTTTAAAAATTTTTTATAGATGGGGAAGCCCTATTTTACAAACAAAAATCAGGTCAGTATCTTTTAGAAATTAGTATTTAGTTTGAGATGTCAAGGTTATTCTGAAACTGCTTTTGGAACACAAATCTTTTCCAGCTATATTGAGATATAATTGACATATAATATTGTATAAGTTTAGGGTATAGAATCTGATGGATGATTTGATACACATATATATATTGAGAAATGATTACCACACTAGATTTGTTAACATCGCCATCACTCCACATAAAAACTAATTTTTTTTCTTTTGTGGCGAGAATATTTAAGAGCTACTCTCTTAGTTACTTTTTAGTATATAACACAGTGTTGTTAACTATAATCACCATGATGTACATTAGATCCCTAAAACTTATTCATTTTATAACTGAAAGTTTGTATTTTTGATCAACATTTTCCCATTTCCACTACCCCCAAGCTCTTGGCAACCATCATTCTACTCTCTGTTTATATGAGTTAGATGTTTTTAGATTCCACTATAAGGATGATTATATAGTATTTGTCTTTCTCTGTCTGACTTATCTCCCTTAGTATAATGCCCTGAAGGTCCATCTACATTGTCACCAATAACAGGATTTCCTTCTTTTTTTATGGCTGAATAGTATTCCTTTGTATATATGTGTATATGTATTGATGTGTGTGTGTGTGTGTGTGTGTGTGTATTACACTTTCATTAGCCATTTATCAATGGTCACTTAGATTATTTCCATATCTTGGCTATTGTAAATAATGCTGCAGTGAACATGAGAGTACTGATATCTCTTTAAGGCAGTGACTTCATTTCATTTGGATATATACCCCAAAGTGGAATTGCTGTGTCATATGGTAGTTCTATTTCTAATTTTTTGAGGAACTTCCAAACTGTTTTCCATAATAATTATACCAATTTATAGACCCACCAATGTAGAATACAGAAAATGATGTGTTTCAAACATACTGGGTTTTGTAAATGAACTACCAGGACTCCTTGCTCATCTATTGCACATAACTGTAAACTCCTCAGGAATAAAATTTTGATCAATGTTGTTCACTCTGTATTTACAATGTTGAGAACAGTGTCTGCAATGAGACAGGTACTCAACATATATTTGTTTTATTTTTAATGAAATAATTTAGGCCATAGA
Source organism: Pteropus vampyrus (assembly GCF_000151845.1). Classification (NCBI taxonomy): domain Eukaryota; kingdom Metazoa; phylum Chordata; class Mammalia; order Chiroptera; family Pteropodidae; genus Pteropus; species Pteropus vampyrus. Next base: position 9,002,276 of record NW_011888863.1, read on the forward strand.
TATGATTTGTTCTGCATATAAGATTTTTCTATATGAAAAGAACTGAATCCTTTGCAATGTACACTTTCTGAAATGAACCACGATACCCTGTCTTCTTACCCAAAAGGAGAACAGACTTCTAAACATAGTTTAACCTTTTTTGAGGACATCAAAATGAATGCCAATTATCACATTATATATTGTACAATGATGTCCTTGGAGTCTACTAATATGTACAAGACAGTTGGTCCCTACTCTAGACATGGTTTTTGAGTTGCTCTGTCAGCTTTTGATTTGCCTTTCTGTCTCTTAACTTCTGTTAAACATCCAGCTCTGTACCCTGAGAGGATCACTATGTCTGCTTTTTGTACCCAATTCTCGTTGTTACTGCTTGCAGTCTACTGAGATGAGATTCATGCTCATTAGTGTAGTATTTGTGGTAAGAGTGTGCACCCTGAATGAGGCCCTGGGGTTTTTTCCTGATGGGTAAAATTCAAGCATAAGTTTTATGATGTCTCTGTTTGTTATAAGAGGATTTGGGGATGACTCTTGACTGCAAATTATATTTTAGAGAGAAGTTTCCAGGTATTTAACCTGTATAGGGAATGTTATTGTTCATTTTTAAAGAAACATTTATATTGTGTCTCCAAACCATATCTGTAAACCATTTTTTCTTAGCCTTTGGCTAAATATGTGTGTGTGATGTGTGTGTGTTTGCACGTGTAAATACACAAAATTTGGTTTTGGTAATGACTTATCAGAATTATTGGAAACATTTTATCTTTTAAATAGCTATGTTTGCTGTTTGTCTTACTTTATGCCTACATGTCTGAGATAGGTTTGCTGATCATAAGTCCTGGATTTTCCAAGAAAGTTCCAATTTCTAAAAGTTTATCTTACTATCAGACCATATACTTGCTTTTTATTTAAATAATGTGGTCAGTTTGGATTTAGGAAATTTATAAAGATTATAGAGTATAGAAAAGCAATAAAAAAATCTGCAATCCATTAAGTCCAAAAATAAAAATATTATTCAAAATGTTTTTTTGAAGTTTCTTGAATATGTAATCAATATACAACTTTATGTAAAATTCTATTGCCAATGGTAATATTTTATTTCACATGATTATTAAGAAAATTATTTTGGATACCAATGTTCTGACATTTTTGATAAAATACATTTATATTTCTAAACCTAATTTAATAAGTGTACTTATATGTAAATTATACCATTCATTGTATATATTTATTCTTATTGTGAGTCTTTGATTCAGCTTACTATAGCTTGACAGGCTTATAGATGTATATGCTATTTATTTAAAAATAAAAAAATTCACCTTGATTTACAATAACAACTCTTAAATCATTTGTAAGTTGTATGTATATGAATTTTTTGGTATCCAGCTGTAAAGCAGAAATTGTAGCCATTCGATTCAAATTAAGTAAATTTATTTTACACAGTATTTTTGTCATATGAAAAAATCTTTTAACTAAAACTTTTGTATTTCTCCAACAGAATAATAATTAATGCTTTTTAACACCTTTTCAGTCGTCCAAAAATTATTATATTTTGCTGTGTTCTAATTCATGCATCTAGAAGGTGCTCTAAACTGGCTGAAGGACTGGCAGAGGCAGTTCCTTTATAGGGGTGTTCTGCAGGGGTATATATATACTTTGGTCAATGGCTAATTTCTATATTCATGCCTGAGTATTGAATTCAGTGAGCATCTTTGTGGGAACACTTCCCAAAGACAAGAAATGGTTATAATCAAGGTTCACTTTCTGTTGGCAAATTTGCCAAATATGCTACTAATGAGAGCAATTCTCCTCCCACCCTCCTTTTTTTTTCTTCAGATGATCAAATAGCTGAAAGCAATTCAGGTAAATTACTTTGTTTTCTTATACCATTTATACAAAATAACAACTCAGTGGCAGCGCTTTTCTTTAAAAAGAAGGCATATCTCCCTGGAAAAATCATTAAAACATTTAATGAAATATTCCTTATTATTACAAACATACTCTAGTGTGTTTTTATATAATTTGAGTCAGACATTTCAATATTTAATCAGTTATTTATAAAGGTGGTGACATTTGAAATGAAAAATTACTCTGGTTACTTGTTTTTATAGAATTTCTTAAACTTGTAAAAGAACTGTGAATATAGATTTAAGGTTTCACTTTCCTATCTTTTTATTGACAGACATATACTCAATTCTTTAGTCATCTATTTTAATTAAAATTGATCTTAGTCCCAATTGTTTTACTACCAATTCTTTTGGACAATTTAATATTATTGAATATTACCCATTATTTTGTTTCCCTATCCACCAGAATAAAAAATAAGGCTCAGCAAATCAAGACTGCTTTTATGGAATTTGTCTTAAATTTAACAATAGAATTTTTGCTAATATCAATATAGATTTAATTTGATTCTGCTATAATGTATATAACAATCAAAATAGCCTGATTACTTTTGTATATTTTATAGGACATTTTAGAACTCTGTGTCTTTCTACAACCCAAATGCAATAAAATGTAATTGGAAAATATTTTCTTTGAGGTAAAACACAAACCAAGAATAAACTGACCTGCTGTTTTCCCATAAAGACAGCAATCGCTTCATCATAACTACAAGCAGAACTCACAGATTCTGTCATAATGATGTAGCAAGAGCTGCTCTATTTCCAAGGGTACAAAATCTGGTTGTTAATTAGAATAATTTGGGCCATATGAGTCTTTAGCATTCTCCCAAAAGCACTCATTTAAGAAGTTAAAATGAGGCAAGAGAACTCTTGGAATTCTGTAATTCTCTGAAAATCCTCTGAAATTATGAGCAATTGAGTTTATTCCGTTTGTCAGTGAACCTTTCAGGTCTGAGTATTATTTAGGAGGGACTTAAGTGTCTCTAAGGCTAGAGCTGCATTGGATAAATAAAAATGCCAAGCAAAGAAACCTCAACCAGCCACTCAAACAGCCAATATAAAATTGGACATACTCAAGGGCAATGTTATCCCCCTCTTCATTCCTTAATGAAAGACTCGCATATCTGAGAAAAGAATATATAGGCCACTATAAGACTTGATGTTTTTTGATAGTCTTTGATTTTACTGACTTCAGACAACGTAACTTATTCATCACCATTATTTAAAAAATATCCCTTTCCACACAGCCCACCCATATTCACTTCTCTGATCCGGCAATTTTTCTCCATAGGGTAAGGGTGGAAGAGCAAAATTATATCTATTTCTCTTTTCTAGTCCAGTCTATTGTCCAAAGTATAAGCTAACCCTTCCAAAAATGTGTGCAAAAAGGAAAATATAGTATGACATTACTCTGAAATAAATTTATTTTATTTATCTTGGAGCTATGAATTAGATAAACATTTTATTTATCTTTAAGCATTATATAAACAACCTGCCTTTAAGCAAGGTGAAGGCAATGTACATCCTGCATAAGAAAAAAGGGTTTCTTGGCAGATTATACCATACGATGTTGGGCAAGTTATACAACCTCTTTTAAACATCAGTTTTCTGACTTACAAGTGAGCAATAATAATGGTACTTACTTTATTGGAAAGTTGTGAAAAGTTGAGATAAGGCATGTAAGGTGCTATTAGACATCTAAGATGTGGTACATACATAAAACACAGTAGCCATTACTACTAGTGATGCCAATGATAATATTATTTCTGAGTAAGTTTTATATAATAAAAATGAAAGGGATAAAATAATTAATTGAAATAAATGTGGCAATGAACAAACAAATGACCTGGCTGAGATAACAGGCTATTCATTTCAACAACAGAATGATAAATTCAGAGGAAATGTTATAACAAAGTGAAGGATCGATCTGTGAGGTTAAACTCAGGAGAAGTATGATGAGTATAGTGAATATTATAATGACTTTAATAAATGAAATAAGATGCTTATACATGAGTTTGATGTGACAGATTTCATGAGAAAATAAAATATATTAAAAGATACTATCTTTCTAATTGAATATTTACTATGTGCCAGATACTATGCTAGATGCTTTTATCTCATTTAATTCTATCATTTAATTAGTAACAATATATAAAGTGGATATTATCCTCATTTATTCTGTAGTCTTCATTTATAAGATAAGGAAACTTTGTTTCAGAAGTATTAAATAATTTCTCCAAGGAAAGGCCAAGGGCACAGTCAGGGGCAAGAATGCAAATGCATGTCTATATTATAAACAAAACTATATATATAAACAAAAATAACAAAATTTTAGATAAAATGTGTTCTTTTCTTCCACTTTGAAAAAAATGTGTTTGTGACAACCTGGAAGGCCATGTTCCAATGCAGAATTTTCAGGTCATTATAATTCAATGCAAGAATATGGTGGGCAGTATCCCTGCCAACTTTCCTGTCTCCTTGCTCTGCCTATTCTTGGCTTAGTCCCAGACCATAAAGGGTACCCTAATCTGCCTGTCTCAGCTCCATCTACTTCTGCAAACAGCCATCCTTGCAATATGGTCTAACTTTGGGAAGATGGTCTTGAGAAAGATGCTCATGCAGCCCTGGTAGTGGGCTTTGAGCTTCAGGGCCTTGAGGAATTAGAGAATGGTCTACCGTGGGGCAAAGGTGATGGCACAGGCTCTGGGTTGGCATGTCTTCTTGACCGTCTGACTGCATTCTTTGCTCTCTGAGAAGGGCTATGACCCAAGGATGACAAGAGTGAAACTTGCATGGCTCAGAGGAGGAAGCCCTTTTACTGAATCAAAGAGTGATACTATTAAAGGCCATTCTTGTTGCAAGTCTGGGAGTCCAAATGGATTTGACTCAAAAGATCATACTGCTCCCAGTACTGAATTCTTTTTGCTTTGCTATCAAACTAAGATATTTAGATATTAAGATGCAGTTCTAAAACTATATGAGAATGAAGAAAGACAATGAGAGAGAGAGAAAGGATAAAAGAGGAGTGGAGAAAGAGTATGTAGTAAAGCAGGGGAAAAAGTGACAAAGGAAAAAAATGCTGTATATGGAGAAGAGTTTATAAGTAACAGTGGTTTGAGGGTTACTTAATAACATAATTATATAAATTGGCTGTACCTGATTTAATCTGTTAAGAGATTGCAAAGACAGAAAGCAATCTCACCCTTTTATATGGCCAAGCAGATACTACCCATTAGATAATATCTTCAAGATAAACAATAACTAGTCTTTAAGTAAGAAGACTTGATGGCACCATTTGTCACACATAGTCCATGTTAAATTTGCTTGGTAGTTGATGTAGCCACCTGTGTTTGTTGATTGTATTTACAGGAAAAAAATAATTTATTGTATCTTTATAATCATAAGGAAGGAAGGTTTACAATTTGGAGACTGGCACCAGCTGAAGTTAGGTTCCTAGAGGAAAGGAAAGCTTTCTTCCTTAATGATAACATTTCAAAGAAACAGTCACCAATTCCTTGAGGAAACATTTCTGAGTTGCTTATATAGCCTTTAAATGGATTACCAGCATCTCAAAGAGGTTGAGAAAGAAATCACATGTTTTCTAAAGTAAATGATCTAAAAAATAAAAAAAGGAGAGGAGTCTCTTTTCCTTTATTTACAACAAGGAGAATTAAGTCTCTTATTTTTATTTGTATCTATTTTTACATAGTTTTCAAATTTTACTTAAAATTATGCATTTCGTTTTCTTGTGTGGTCAGTGACAAAAATGCATGTCTCCCACAACTTTACAGGAATAGTGTAGTTATCAAGGCAAAAAATAAATTCTAAAGTATTTTAATTTTATTATAAAGATTTCAAAGATATATAAAAGGTATGACAGAAAGCATAATACCTCATTTAATACAGTACATATAACTTAACAAGAGATCTTTGTTGATGAGTGCATTTGTTAGATAATTATAAATTGTGTATCCCCTGTACTTCAGGCACTGTTCTAGACACCTAGGATACCTCAGTGAATAAAACAGGCAAAAGAAGCTTGAATTTATGGAGCCTAAAATTTAGAAGAAGACAGTTAATAAACAATAAATGTTATAAGTAGTAATATGGTATATTACATGGTGATAAAATCTATGGAATAAATTAGAGTAATATAATTGTAATTGGGAGTATTAGAATAATGGTGGGATTGCAATTTTAAATTGTCCAAGTATGCCTCATTGAGATGACATTTAAGCTAAGACTTGAAGAGGTGAATGCTACAATTAATTTATGAGTAAATGTTTTCATTTGTTTTCCTTTCAGAAATAGGGAAAAGAGAATCAGGTATGTTATCTTAACATTATCAGTTATTACTAAGCCAAGGGCAATGTGGGCTCAACTCAGCAGAGTATTTTCAGGGGAGACAGTTGGACACTGACACTTGGGGCTTAGTAATGAAGAAGGAAAAAGACAGGGAAGTTTCTACCCTATCCATGTGAAGAAGAGTTTCTAGCACACATCAATTACATCTTCACAGCTCTATTCATCTTTCTTGAAGTCCTAGAACTAAGACAAAAAGATATGGATATGGCGTTTAAGTCATTCAGTGGTATATGTTGTTTCAAGTGTTGCTGGAATAACTGGGTTTATACAAAATAAAACACGGCCTTTCATATTGTCACGATCAAATCACCCGTACCGTGCTAGTAATATTTTCAAATAAAATCTCCTGTTACTTGCATTAGGTGACTTACCATTTGAAGATTCATCCTTTGTTGACTCAAACAGAAGAAGGAGATCTCTTGTTGCTTCAGTCTTTAACGAAGAAAATGGTTCTCCAGGAAAGGCTGAAGACAGGAGGAGAGAACGCCGAGATACTGATAGTTCAGAGTTAGACAACACCCCAGCAGGTACTGTTAGAGAAAGATGCTCACCTAAGAAACGAATGCTTTTTTCATTTGAGAGAATCGGATAATCTTTGTTTTATTTTCAGTACATGTCCTTAATAGTAATAGTGGAGTAGTAATAATCTAAAGGGACTAATTCCAGTACCAATGAGAGTGATGAATTCTGTCTTTAGAGAATTTTGTCAAATGTTAAATTAAATTTTTCCTGATAATTTTTATTTCCTTATGCTATCTTTCTATGTTGGACTATTATTATGATGATCAGTCATTTTTATAATGTATAAATTAATAATTTAAAATGCCTTCTGGACCCAAATTTAGTGCAGGATCTCTCTACACATGTTTCTGTCTCCAACTACAATTCATTTTCTATAACAAGATGTTTTCTTTAAATTGAATTGTCAATTTGCTGAGTAATAGTATAAAACAGGGTTTCTAAACAGTTTGTAGCTAGCAATTTTGTTTTGTCTGGAAAAGAAATTAAATTTCTTTAGGTGAGGCGTGCCCTCTCTGGTTCAACTCACAACTTCTTATTGGCCATTCAAACTTTTACTTTACTTGCTCATCCCTGAAGTCTCTATAATTTATACCTCTACAAAAAAAATAGGAAATAAGGAGATCCAGTGAGGAAAATCACTTCAATATTTTATATTAAGATTTAATATTTGAGTCCAAGTGGAGAAATAACTTTGGGTGTAGGGGTGCAGTTGAAATATTTTCAGGAAGGACACAAAATGTCCTATCTGTCCAGTCACCTGTTTTGGAATTGACAAGCTCAACATGACTAATTATTAATGCAGATATATTTTCTCTTGTTTACAACACTGAGATGTTAATTGTTTGCTCATGTTGTATAGAACACAGTGAAACTTTATCTTAAGTGGCCCCAGTATTTCACTTTTCTTATGGAATTCTCTCAGACCTCATGGTAAATTGGTTGCCATGCACACTCTTGATTATGCTGTGTGGAATTAAATATGGAAAGATAAATGGAAGAGAGAGGGAGGATTCATTTGAAATTATAATGTAGACCTAATTCAAGAAATGTGTATAGATTAAGTTCTTGTATAATAAAAATGAATGTACCTTTTCTCTGATAATGATTATATTTTTTATGGTAGAGGAAACTAATTCAGAAAGTGGTCCTGCCAACGGTGTTTCTGCTAGTATTGCTTCAAATCAAAATGAAATTGGTAGCAATCCACCCCACTCAAGAGGATCTGATGTGACTACAGCGAATGGATTATCTGGCTCTAATTCTGCTGCCAGCGAAACAGATATTCTAAATTTCATAGTTTCATAGTTTTTGCTTTTGACAGAAAAACCCATCAGTTAGCAAAGCAGGGAATTGGTGGAATTATTTTTGTCCAATATAGACTTAGTGTTAGAGGAACTCATGGGAAAAAATTTTAAACTATGTTTGATTCTTAAAGGATCTGCAGAAATCAACAATTTAAACATTTTAATAAAAAGGCAAGTAGACTTAATGCTTTTATGAAGGAGCTTGGACCTGGAAGGGAGATGTTCAATTTCTCTCCCCAGTCGTTTCTACTAACCTTCTGTGGACTTTGGGAAAGTCACTTAAAATCTCTTGTTCCCAAGTTTTGTTATAAGAACAGAAAAATTTGGGTTGCATGTTTCTCTATGACCTTTGCAAGGCCAACATTAAAAGTTCTGTTACTCATATTTGATCTAGTTTTCTTGAAAAATAAATGCCAGGAAAAATAGAGTCACAAAAGTGTGGATAAATAGCAATTTATATTAAAAAATTAAAGTCAATGAAAGAAATGAGGATCACTAAAGTACTAATCTAGATATTTTTGTGTGGAAATTCATGGAAATTAGGTGTGGAAATTAGTGGAAACAGAAAAAACAGCAAGGAATTTGTTGGTAAACCCATGGGCTTTGGCTCTCACGTCAGTGGCTCAGGGATTCAGACTCTACAAAAAAAATACAAATAATATACATCCTTCATTTATTGCTCCTGATAAATTTAATTTTCCATTTGCCTTTTAATTTTGGACATGGTGGTAAAAAGAAAAATGAATTTGGATTTGATCTTTTTAAATTCTGGCTCATATGAAGTTGTAATTAGTGGTCTTGGACAAAAAAGTCTGGTAAAAATGAAATAGGGAACACCAGAAAATCAAATTCTAGTGTTCTATTACTCTTTAAGTTTGTGCATAAAAAGTAAAGACACATAAGCTGTACTTAAATATTCTCCGGTAACAATTGTTTTTTATGTAGCAGATAGCACGGACACTAGAAATGAGTCTGGATTTAGTATCCATACCTCTGGAAATTTGGGATTTGGCTTGGGAACACCTGGTTAAAAGGGGTTAGAAATCAGTAGAGTTTATTGGAGTGAAAAATGAGCAGCAGAGGATCTGCTGGAGATGAATCCATAGGTTTTGGATCAGATGCCCATAGCTTAGGAATTCTGACTCATTTTAAAACATTTAAAATTAAGTAAATTAACTAATTGGTTAAGAATACTTTTCTTTAGCATTTAACAACAAAGTTTAATTAATGAAAGTGATTTTTAAATAACATTTTTATTTTTTCATCAGTTGTAAATGGGTCTTTTGGTTGGGAACTTGGGGCAGGGGAGAACAATGCTGCATTATTTTGGAGCTTTCAGTTTAAGTTTATTTAGTGACAGTGGCATTAGTAATAAAACAGTGCAAGGAAATTGAGTGGGTTGTTTTAGAGGATCTATCTCCAATGATCTACATATTGATATTTCATTGTCATGCATACAAATTTCTGAATCCTAAAATATTTCAATATGCTCTGTGACAATCATTTTATATTCCTTAGGTGATATCAGTTTGAGAAGTGGGGATACATGTTGGTGGTAGCTCTGGAAATTTGAAATCAAATTTAGGGGTTTCTGATCAACAGGGATTTGCAATGACTGAAATTGGGGAGGATAGAATGACTGACAGTGAATCTGTTGAGGCTGGATTCAGAGACTTTAGATCTGTTACCAGTAGTTCAGGTATTCTACCCAGTCTCCATTCCTGAGAAATACAATTTGGTTTCAAATAACAATTATGTTATTTAATAATATTTTAATTTTTAAGTTAGTGGAAGTCCTGGGTCTTTTGATTTTGGACTTGAAGGAAAGACATTTGGAAAAAAATTTGGAATCATGAAGTGTATTAAATAGGCTCTGGTGACACATTTTTAATCTTGTGGTAGAAGTATCAGTGCAAGAAAGGGGCATGAGCATGCTGGCAATAATTTTAGAAATTCAGGGTTTGGTGATTAGGCATTTAGTGAAAAGAAATTTGGAAGCAGGGGATTGATGGAATGGGCAGCTATGTCTGTCAGGCCTGGATCCATGAATCTCAGGTCTAATGCTCATATCTTATGCATTCTACTAACCTGGACTTTTTCAGTGAAATTAAAATGGATTGCAAACTTTCATTTTTTAAAAAAAAATCACATTTTAATTTTTCCATTAGAGGGAAAGACTTGGTTTTCTGACTTTAGAAATGGAGAAACAAAGAGTGAAACTCAATTTTTTTGGAGATTCTGGTTCAAATTTATTTGGTGACAATGGCCACAGTGGTACAGACTTTGATGGAAATGGAGTAGGTGGTTCTGGAGGCTCCAGTTTCAATGTTCTAGGAACTGGTGCTTAATTTTTATGCACAGAAAAATTCTAAATCATGGTATGCGTTGAAAGTAATTCTCCTGATTATCATTTTGTATTCAGCAAGTGGCTCAAGTGCAAGAAATGGGGCTGAATATTTTGATGCTATCTCTGAAGATTTGGGATTGAATTTGGGGTCATCTGATCAACAGGAATTCAGAGTCAGTGAAATTAGTGGGAATGGAAAGAGTAGCAGTGGATCTGCTGGATCTGAACACTTGAGTCCTGGATCTGATATCAGTGACTCAGGCATCCTAACCTGGACTCTATTCCTAAGAAATCCAAATCAATTTCTTCCTTCTTTATTTCTTTTAATCACATTTGATTTAGTTTTTTAAATCACATTTTTAGAAGGAAAAAAAAGGATCTGGCCTTCTGGTTCTGAAAGTGGTGGAAGAAGGAAGGGTAGAGCTGGACCTGATGTTGGTGCTTCTGGACCAAATGAATTTGATGAAGCCGGCCTTAGTAGTACAGGTCCTATGATACTGGAAAGGGTCTTCCTGGATCTGATTCTCATGCTTTGGACATTTGAGATTTATTTCTGATCATTAGAAAGTCAGGATTCTCACATACATGTTAAAATAACTGAAAATCATAAACATTATTAATAATGATATAAAAAACAAGGCAAAATCTTGAAATTATTGAATGTATCTAGATATGATCAGGCAAAAGTCATTTAATATTTGTTGGCAGAAGATATGAAACTAGTTTTGTGGTTGTGAATATATTAATATAGAATTTTTTTTGTTGCCTTTATGAAAAATTGATTTGGTGTTACATAAATTGAAGAGGGGATCAGAGTAGCAGTTGATTCGCTGGCCTTGAGCTTCGTATCCTAGATCTAGTCTTGGTGGCTTAATGGTTCTTTTTGCAGGTCCATTCCTGAGAAGGGTACATAAGTTTCATTCTTTTTGAAAATCTGATCCAATTTGATATTTCTGCTTAATGGAAATGTTAGGTTGAAAAGTCTCAGAATTTGTGGTACACATTATTAAAATTATATTTAATGTGATATGAGAACTATTTTAATGTTGCAAGTAGTGCTGGGAAGTCTTGGGAGCCACTAGACTAAGTGACCACAGAACCGTGAGTAGTAGATTCACTTCTAATGAGTGTTCTGAAAGATATTTAGGTTTCATATTTGTAACTTAAATTTAGGACAAGTACTTTTTTTTTAGTGAAGTCTAATTAGTAATAATATAGTGTAGTGTAATCATGGTTGACATCAGTCAGGGTTGACTATAAATCAGTCTATTCAAAAAAGGCTTAGTCATACAGAAATAATAATTTTATTTTGTGTTGTTCTTATGTTGCAGACATCAGTTTTTAGGTCAACACTTCAATGGAACTGAGAAGTTTGAAATCACTCATTAGTTATTGTCACCGATTTTTTTAAGCATAGTTGGTACAAAGGGTTTAAGAGACATTAAATTTCTGAACCCATATCTGCTGCCATTAGCTCAGGTTTTCAAGAATAGGTTTTGTTCCTGAGAAATGTACTAAGAAGTAGTCACCTCTTATCTTTCTATTGTGGAATGGTTACCAATTTGAAGTTTTTCTGCTATTTAGATGCCAGCTTTCAGTTGCTTTCATTTTTCCAAATCAGGTAGACTTTTATTAACTAATGTTCTTTCTGGTAGTGTCTCTAATGGCAGTAAATATAGTGGCTTCAAAATGGCAGGCTCTGGATCTTTTGACAGAAAACATCTTGAGATGAATATCTCAGTTTATCTAGATTAGTGGTTTTCATGGATGCAGCTTTTAAGAATGCAGAATCCTTTGTTCAGTTGACATCTGAAATGATATCTAGATTCCCCAAATGTAAAACAGTTTAAAGTAAGTTTGGTTGAAATGAGATAAGAGATCTGGAACTCTGTCTATGCAACTCCTACCTCTGTCCCTGAATAAATTTTAAGGCAATTGATCTGGAATAAATTAATTTTGTGTCTGTCCAGTTAGTGGCAAGGCATTTAACATTGTTACTCCAGCAGGTTGTTGACTCGATAATACATATATTTTTCTTTTATAGCTTCACGTGGTTCTAAGTCTGCTAGCATTAGTGTTGCTGAATTTGGATCCATGGTTTATTCATCAAATTATAAAACTTATTTTTCATACTTTACCACAGAAACAGACTAATTATTTTCTATTAAAATAGATGTCACAAGCTCATCTGACTACAGTACCTCTGGATCACTCAATACTCCAGGTAGTTTAATTTATGACTTTCAGTGTTTAAAAAGTTTATATGTATTATGTATATGTATGATGTCTGCATATCATATATATATTTGCTAGTTTGCTAGGTATACATATATATATATCTAGTAAATCAATAATATCTTATTATATATTTCTCATATTAAATTGAGCTTCTAAGTACATCTTTTCTTTGAGTACTAAAGTTTAGATGATACTTGAAACAATTTCATGAATAAGAGAAATTAAATTATATTTTAAGGCAAATTGAATAAAACATAGTGCAACTTCTCCTTTATTATTTTAGATATTTTATTTCTAAAATGACTCTATAAATAGTTAAATCTATTTCTATTCAGCCTGAGTAAAGAAAACCTGTTGTAAAGAGAAGTGGCCTCACGATACACAATAAATGGCATTATGAAAACTATTTTAAAATTCTATCAAAACATTCACTTTTATTACTATTCTTATTTTACCTTGCTTTTAGAGCTTACTCTAAGATTTCTTATACATTTACTTGGTTACATAACAGGGCCAGTGCATTTGAAATAAACAAGGAAACTTTAAGTTTCAAGGTACACAGAATTTTCTTCATATGCAGATAATTGAATTATTAGTATTATATAGTAGACTGGTTTAATAAAATCTACTTTGGGCCTGTTTGGGTAAAGGCCAATAAAAATAGGCTAGCAAAATTTTATTTCTGAAGTTGATAAAACAGTTCTATAAGGGATGCAGCATACGTTTATAATTGTAGATGACCCCAAATTAATAAGCTCTTAATGATTTCTGAACATACTATGACTGATTGTTCCAAGAAAAAATATGGACTTTCAAGATAATCATATATATGACCTTGGCAAATCACAGCTCTCACCAAATCAAATTATATATTCAGAATAAAGAAGCACATTGATGGCTTTCAATACAAACTCCTAAATTCTCACGTGGAAGTACAAATAGCTTGTATATTTGAAATCAACATATGTTTTGAAATTTAAATAATCTATGCATTGTGTTGAATAGGAAAAGAATCCCATATTCCGGAAGCAACTCCGAAATACTCAGAAACAAATACAATTATTGGTAAGTAAAAATTATTCTGACTTCTATCCATATTTTTATGCCCAAGCTAGACAGTACCTAGTGGGGTTACAAAATAATCAAGACTTGAAACCAGTTTTAAAAATTTGCCCATTAATCTGTTTGATCACTGTATATTTGAACGAGAGTATATTTGCACTATTTTTCCTCAAAGATACACACAAACACATACACCACATATACAGAAATATATATATACACTACATAAATATGTACATATTCATATTCATATACCTACAAAAAGCAAAACAATCAGACCACAACTTCCCTTCATATATCCCTCCCTATAGTAGATAATACATTGTAGAGACAATTTCTCTTTCCCAAGGGAAACAAGATATTTTTATTTATGTTTTGTTTTAGCCAGATAGTCAACTTTGGGTCCTCCCAAAGACTCGGGTACTACTTTTAGTATGTTTTTGCAGTATGTGAGAAAGAAAGGTAATCATTTAAGGTGGTAGCTGTGAGAATAGACTCTTTCAGAGATTTTTTTTTGTCTTTGGACATAAACAATTAAAAAAATCAGAACTAGACATTACATTAATTGTTCTGAATAATTATGAATATTCTACTCTAAATCTTGTAGGTGAAGCTTCTACTTGGGGCAAAGGAGCATATAAAGCTTTCAATGGCCGTATCTTTGTCTTTGAGTCTTCATGCGCGTACACTTTCTGCCGTCACTGCGTTGAGTCTGGAGGCGATTTCAATATTGAGATCAAACGAAACGATAGTGATATTGAAAAAATAACAGTTATAATTGACAGTAACGACATCTCTATTACTGGCGATATCATTTTAGTTAATGGAGAAAGGTAAATGCCGGAGTGTTTTGAATAAATGCTATAAAATTATTTGAAGTAAATTGAGCCCCACATCCCACCCCTCCCCAAAAAAGGTTAAATGGGGGACGATATTGTGCTATATTCCTATTTTAATGTATATATTGATATTTTAAATAAATTCTTGAACAGGAGCTTGGTAAATGTATAAGACTTTGATATTTATTTCTATAACAAGGTAGAAAAAAGAGTGGTTCTGTTGTTTGGCTATTTTGAGTATCTAGATTTTGGGCAACATGTGTATTCAACAAAATTATTAACAGAATATTTCAATTTTAATTTGTATGTTTAACACTAAATATGAATTTGAGGTTCTACAATAGATTGAACCTCTTAGGTCATGATTTTCAGAAGTGGCAATTCATATTTGGTGATGGCATATTTGAACACCTTTCAGCATAAGAAAATGATACTCTACTTGTGAATATTTCAAATTATTTCATCATTTTTTTCTTATACCAAACCAATGTTTTTTTGTTGTTGTTCATTTCTCCCAAATCCCAAAGATTTATTCATTGTTCCTTAAAAGTATTTCCAATATTGGAAAAAAACCTGTATCTCTTCTTCTGAAATGATATGTAAAAGAAAAATTTAATATTTACTTGCCAGTATTATATTTGATACTAAATATAGAAATATAAATTATTAGAAAAACATGTTATAATAATATTCTTGTTATATTTATATGTACTTATATTTTATACTTTTCAGTGTACAGATACCATATAACAATAAGTTGATTCACATTAAAAAATATGGAGAATATAATGTCCTGAATAGCCGTAGAGGAATCTTGTCTTTAATGTGGGACAAAAATAACAAACTCTCGGTAAGTCCATCTATAATTTTTTTATAATCCTATGCTTTGTGTTCTTTGCTTTCAATTTTAAAAACAATACATTATAAGGAAAATGAGAGCTACAGTTTATTGAGAAATTTTTATGTACTAGTCTTTATATTAAGCATTATCTTAATATTTAAAACACCCTGAAGTACATACTATTATTAATCTTACTTTAAAGATAATGAAATTCAAGAGGTTCAAGCTAAAGAAAGTTGAATGATCTGCCCAAAGACACATAGTAGGCGGTGGAATCAGGACCTATTCCAAAATCTAGAGCCAAGTCTCTTAAACATGGCCCTGTAGTATATCCTAAATAACCTGTAGTACATCCTAAATAACCAGAATTAAATACAAAGAGGCCCTATCCTTTGGTTTGGTAAATGGGTACTGTCAATATTGTCAATATTTTATAAATTTATATGCATTTAAATTTCTTTTAAAGCTCACTCTTCATAAGCAATATCCAACTTGTGGTCTTTGTGGTAATTTCAACAACACTCCAGGTAAGATTTTAATGTATTATATACAAGATTGCTTCACACCCAAAAATTATAAAATAATTGCTCATATTTGGATAAATCTAACAATAAACAATTTACATTTATCTAAAGAATGAGAAATTATTAAAATAAGAAATATATATTTATGTCATCGAGTTCCTATTTAGTGTATACGTAATAAATATTTTGAATCAAACATTGCTTTCTTTTTAAGGAGAAGATATCAATGAACATATTACCAGTAGTAAAATTCCTGATGATTGTCCCAACACTGTTAGTAAAAGCTATGAAACTTGTTCAGATGGAGTACAGGTGAGAAATTGATGTTTCACCTAGTAGCTAATTTTCCCAATATTGTCCTTTGTTTCAATTTAGATAGCCAGCATTCTTTCTAAGCATGCATACTTTATTCTTAGAATTCTGCAACTGTCTCATCTCCAATATTCCTTAGTCTGTTTCTCAATTTTAGTCCAGCTAAAGTAATGTTTTTCCTAAAAAACTATGATATTGGCTATATATTAGTGTGGCAGTTCCAATTTACTTTGCATAGTGTTTTAGTTTGTCTGTAAACAGATGTGCTTCACCACACCATTATTATCTCTCGATGGGTACTAACTTCACTCTTACAGTTCAGAAATCCATGTGCTATGTCCCTAACAACTACTTTCTGATCTTACTCCTTTAACTTTTGCCCTGGATAGTCAGTCTGAATTGTCACCCTCGGGTCCTTTACCTTCTTTTTAAAAAAGTTACATATAATCTTTTTGACTCCAACACTTAAAAATAGTCATCATTTACTCTAAATTTTTTGTCCTGTGTAATTCTGTTATGTTGAATTTGATAGATTCGTTTGATAACTGAATTAATATTCACATATTCTTATCTCATTCTAGAACAAAATTTTCAAGGTCAAGATTTGTATAGATAGAAGAGACTTGTTTTATTGTCAATAGGTGTTATATTTATAACCACCTTATCATCTTTTAGTAAAGCAAACTAAGCCATGTCATTATATAAGATTATCATCTACTATCTTCCTTGTGAAACTTTCCTTGATCTTTGTAGTTAGAATTGCTTTCTCTTTCCTCTGCTACCCTTTACTACTCATTGGTACTTATGATAAGATACCATCTATAATAAGTTCCCATGTTCTTCTCCCGGTTTTTTTTTTTTATAAGATTATGAGTTCTATAATGATGTTTTATTTGTTGTGGTAGTTGCATACCCTGTGAGAACTTACTCCTTGTTGCTTTAAAATGTTAGTTGAATGAATACATAAATTTATGTTAAAGTCAATACATATTTAATATGGACCTATTATGTATAAGATATTATATTAAGCCCAGAGAATACAAAGTTATACTTCTTACTCTTAAGGTACTTATAATCTAGTGAGAAAGATGCACAAAGAATAACAAATTAAAAAACAATCTTTGAAGATTTTATTTCACTTTATTTTATATTTCACTTGGACATTATCAGCTGTATTAGGTCCTAATTGGTGCACATTGTGCATTTGTTTAGAAGTAGCTTTTATGTTTCCTGAAAACAAACATGGTTAAAATAGAAAACAGCTATGTGGTGGTTAAAATACATTGAAATATGAACTTTTCAGTGTTCAGTAATATATTTCTTTACTTCCTTAACCAAATGAGAACAAATATATTGTTTCCAAAGTAAACTCACATGGCTGCCACCAAGAAAGCACAGAGTCACTGTGTTTTACTGTAATTTGTTGGCTAGTCAAATGTAAGCAGACTAACGGTTACAGGGCCGTAGCCCTTCTGCCTACTGTGGTATCAATCATTTACCATCCAATCTCTGATACCATCCAATCTCTCCTATTCTCATTCCTTTCACCTTCTCAAATTCTAAAGTTTATGTCACTTTTAGAAAAATTTTGGATAAGTTTAGGTACAATTCTAAAGTCATTATTTAGCAATCCAAAATGTCAGAGGTAAAGAATTCTTTTAGGAGTAGCTGTACCAACTATAATACTTTAAAACCCTCCATTTCAACCAGTATCCAACAACTCTCCCTGTCAAAGCTATAGAATATTATACAAAAAAAAAAAAAACCTTCCGAATTTATCTTTTCCTGAATATTCATTTGATCATCCATTCTCTTATGTTTTAATAAAACCTCATGCTTTATTTTGTAGTACTGTAACAAAATTATTGGAACCTACTTTGAGAAATGTGGAAAAGTAACCACTTTGTCCAATGACTACAAAACGGTCTGCATTGATGAGTACTGCCAAAATAGTGATAAAAATTCTACATGTGACACTTATTCAGAATTGTCCCGCCTCTGTGCCGCAGATGGTCCTGGCACCTATGAATCCTGGCGAGATGATTCTGATGTGGTTTGTGGTAAGTTTTTCCTTTTATTGTAGATTCCAAATCAAGAAGTTTATATAGCACTTTACAGTTGAGCTACATTTCAAAATAATATTCTCAGATGACTGTAAGTCCTGGAGAGCGTCTTAGAGATTATAGAGTCTTGTCTCTCACTTATGAAGATACCGAAGCCCATTTGGTGAAGTGACTTGCCACAGATGCAATACTTTGTGTTAAGACAGTAATTAGGAACTTTATAGTCTTTACAGTCAGTAGAATTCATTGGGGAAAAAATGAGTAATTGTAAAATTTTATAAAAACTTCAAAAAACTAGAAAAATTATCAAAAGTATATTGATTAGTACTCTTTTTCTTTCAAAAAGATTTTAAAAACATAAATATGAGCTTCATACAAATATAAATATGCTTTCCACTTATGATTAGCTCAATCCTTGTAGTTAAAAGACAACTAGGATATCAATTTCAAAGTAAGATGAAATGATATTAAGTATAATATACATTTCCTCCATATTAAATATTGTATCATTAAATAATGCATGGTAGGTTGGCGTAATTTAGTTGTACTATCTTTAAACACTTATATCTTGAAAATTAGACTCAAAGAATTCCATTTGAAGAGTTCCCCATTAGAATATTATGTATTTATCACATTTATTTCCCTCTAATTTCCATGCATACATGTTTTTATATTTCTCCAGAAAAACCCAAATGCCCAGAAAAACATATCTACAAAGAATGTGGTCTCTCAAATCCTGCAACTTGTTCTAATGTGGCTCCTTTTCAAGACAGTGAATGTGTTAGTGGTTGCACCTGCCCAGAAGGTAATAATATTTATACTAAAACAACTGAAAATGAAGTGGCTCAAGTATAGGGGGGTTTTATCTCTAACAAGATATTTAATGAATCCACCTATTCACAATTCATCTTTCTAGCAAACTGTAAAGGAGGAGTAGAGAGACCTTTAGAATTAACATGTATTTCTGTCCCTATAGCACCTGAGTGCCTTGGTACTCTACAGAACATCCTCTAGTCCCATACTGGGCTCAGGAGGACTATTCTGTGGCTCAGAAAATTATATGCTTGCCAGTTCTCAAACTAGGAGTAATTGCTTAAATAGATATTACCTTTTTAAGTTCATGTCTGCACTAGAAATAACTAGACCAAGAGTGATTTCACAATATCCTGCTTGGAAATTTGTTGACATTTATATAGTTTTGAGATTAATCTTATAAATGATTTCTAGGTTATCTATTGGATGATATTGGAGAGAAAGGGAGATGTGTATTAAAGGCTGAATGTCCCTGTGAATCTAATGGGCAAGTCTATCAGTCAGGAGAAGTCCGAGAAGGTCCTTGTGGTTCTCAGTGGTATGTATGCTTTTTTGTCCACATTTTCTTGATAATAAAAAAAATACTAATCTTGTCATCTAATTTGAAATAATTCCTAAATCCACCCTTAAACTAAACTTTTCAGAACCAAAAATATCAGCTTCATTGGATTTTCTGTATTGATATTTTGTCTTTCATTTTTTGAGAAATGTTTAATGCGTTTTTATGTAAAATATGTGAGCTTGCTGTGTATCTTTAAAAAAACATGTTTTTCACTAACAAATACCGTTTTGAATAGTAAACCAATTTGTGATTGCAAATATAGAGTGAAGAATAATACAAGAATATGGTTACAATAATGACACAATAATTATGCTAATTGTGTATTTCATAAAATGAGCAATCAGAAACAACCCAACACTTCCAAATAACTCACATATGAGATTTTCTTGGTGAAGATTTATTAATCTAGAGGGGATTTTAATGTGCCAAAAATTAGTACAGATTATTTCTATTTTAATTAAATAGTTTGATTCTTTGAGTCAGCAACAATACACTGATGAGAGATTTCACCATTCCTCAATTTATTTGACTTTTCTCTGAAACTCTATCTTTCTGCAGGACTCCAAAGGACTTTTCTAAAAATATATGGTGTTCTTCTAGGGAAATAATCTGAGTCAATGAAAACCAGTCTATTACTTATACTGTAATATTTTTTCTATAAATAGAAAATATTTTGTTAGTGTGGCAATAATATATTAATAATAATGATAACACTAGCTATACTTTTTTGAATGCCTATATAGTTCTGTCCAAGAGAAATATGAGTCATAAATATGACCTACATAGATAATTTAACATCTTTTAGTTAACACTTTTAAAAAGAAAAAAGAAAATAGAATTAATTTTAACTTTGTATTTTGTATAACCAAAATATTATTATTTCAACATGAAATTAGTATACAAAGCTAAGGAAAGATTTTACAATTTTTTTTTCACATTTAATGTTCAAATACTGTGTGTATTTTACATTTACGACCAATCTCAATCTGGACTAGCTACATTTCAAATAATCAATAGCTATATAACTCTTCACTGTATTGGAAAGTGCAAGTCTACAATGTGGTGTGGTATTTTAATACTATTAGTGAAATGTGTTCCATTTAAACAAATCCCTCAATCCAGTTTACAAGTTTCTATGTGTTTAATGCAGATAGAAATTATTATTTTAGTCAATGGAATTCAAGTCTTTTAAAATACCAAGATACCGCTGTTAATGAGACATTTTATCCGAGCTGAGATGTTGGGCAAAGAATAAATAGGGTCTAATAAAATTTAAATAATGTCTTAGCTCAAGATATGATTTTTTTTTATCTTGTGATATTTATTCTTACCACTGAGAAAACACGATTGGTAACCTTTAATATAAACATTTTATTTTAACAGCACATGCCAGGAAGCAAAGTGGTCTTGCACTGAAGCATTATGTCCTGGGAGGTGTAAGGTGGAAGGAAGTACAATTACCACTTTTGACGGTGAAAAATATAACCATCCTGGAAACTGTTACTTTTTGGCCATCCATGTATGTAATAGCCTGGAATACTTGAGAAAACTAATACAGGCACCAAGCTATTTTTTAACCAATTTAAAACACAATCTTCACCTTAAATTACTATTTAAAAAAATAAATAACAAACAGCTTTTCAATTACTGGTTATATATTTCGGTATCTGTTTTGTCACATATTTACATTGACAATCAGAATTACCTGTGCTCCTTAGAAATTCTTGCTTAAAAAAAAAAAACAAAGTCCTTTTTATCACTAAGTTTTCTAAACACACTGGAAAATTATTTGTTCTTCTACCTTTCTTTGCATGTGTTTACTAGTGTCTCAAATGAAACTATCTTTTACATTCCATAAAGCATCTCCCTCTTTCATCATTATTCCTTTACAATTATTTTTGGTTTATATGATATAATATTATTAGTATGTCCTTATATTTAGACCCTTTTCAGTATTAAAATTTAAGTCATTTGAATTTCTGTTAAAGGGGGATTCCATTGTAGCCGTACCTTTAGTGAGCATGAGAATAGTAATTTTATTTAATCTTCCTGGAAAGAAACAAAGATGAGCAGAACCTGACTCTTGAAGTGAGAGACGTAGGTCAATATCTGATAATCTGATAAATGTTCCTGCTGCTATGAAAAGTCAATTCTCCAGATCTTTTTTCCTTCTTTTTATGCTCCTCATGTAATCCATAAGGATAGGGGATGGACAAGGTGAGAGGGGAAATATGCCAAAATATATGGAACAGTTGCTTCTTATAGTTTAGATGTTCCTAGATCTTAAAATAAGAACTGGGAAAGTCAGCATTTGACATGACTTATATTATGGTTTTACAAATTAAATACCTCTCATATTAGATTTAAACAGACATTGTTGATTATCCAGAGAATAAACAAGCTATATTGCTTCTAATTTCTATTATTCTCTACAATGCAGCAAAATTCTCTTAAAGAAGAAGATAAAAAGTAAAGATAAAGAAAAAAATAATGTCTTCGAAAAACCGCCAATCATAGGCTATGTAGATATAGCTGATAGAAGATACTCAGACCGTCTGTAAAGCTCTTGGCCAATCCTAGACTGAATTATGGACTGAACTAGGTTTTTATTTTCAGAGCAGACTCATTGAATATAGAATTGTGCATATTTAAAATACAAACATGCATTGTGAATGAATCACATAGTAATAACATATAATTAATGATATTTTAACAAACATCTAAATGAAATGCATTTTTTTAACAGGATAAGGATTGGTCTGTTACTGTTGAGCTTCGTCCATGTCCAAGTGGTCAGTCAGGAACATGCTTAAATAGTGTCACACTCCTCTTGAATTCGGTAAGTCATCAGCTTTCTAACGTTTATTCAGAGCACAATCAAATTAGTTACTTTACAAATTCAGAGTTTTTTGAGGTTGAAGAAGAAACGCTTTACTATGTAAATTAAAAGCACAAATAAGATTGTATGGACCTTATTGATAGACTCTGGAAGAGCTGGATAGTTCTAAAGATCCTTAAATATATCAAAATTACCACAGATAATTGCAGATCAACCTCATATGCTTATCAAATTATTAAACTCTGCACCATTTAAGAAGATGACTACATTTATTTAGAATTTCATGTATTGGGAACCAACATTAGAAATAAAAAGACATAAATGAGGATGGAGAACAAGTAGCCTCGCCTTGGGCACTTACAAGCTGAGTGGCCTTTAGAAACCCAAGTGACCTTCTACAGTTTCAGTTTCCTCATCTACAAATTGAGGATGAAAGGTCCTTTACAATCTTTCTCAAAGAGTTAGTATAAGAAACAATAAAGCTAAGTATGAGAAATGCTTTAAAATATTCTAAATTTTAGAAATTTATAAATTAATCCAATAAAATTAAAAGTTATGGCACAGAATTTTAGGTTCATATATTACATTAAAATGTATTAATTTTGTAAGTTAATATGAACTAACAATGTATTTTTAACTTAAGTCTGTTTCAGTTGACAAATATATATTCAATAGAGATGGAACAGTCATAAATGACAAGATTAGAAATCAAGGTTATTACTATTCGGGTAAGTTTAATAATATCATTTAATAATACATGTAAGAGGCATTCATTTGTTCAGTTTTTAAGGATGTTAAATGTTTCTATTCTTAACAGACATTTAAGAATAAAAACATTTTTAAGAAATTAAAAAATTTAATGTTAATTATTGCTATTAATGTTAATAATTATTTTAACAGACAAAATACAGATATTCAAGGCATCTTCCTCATATTTTCAAGTAGAAACACACTTTCATGTAAAAATGCAAATACAAATTGTTCCTGTGATGCAATTATATATTTCCATGCCACCCAACCAATTCACGGACACTGTAGGTAAGTGCTCTGCATGTGTTTTTTATTTCCCAGACTCTAATGTGACCATCATTTATTGTAATTTCCAATTGTCTCTCAATGACATTAAATCATAAAGCATTTTTACTTAACCTTTCTTTTTATATTGTAAAATTATTCCAGTTTGCTTCTTATAATAAAGATAGCTTATTCGTTACAAAATCTATTCTCAAATGGTTCTCAACAATTTAAATATTTTAAGGTTTTTAAATTAAGACTTTTATTAAGTAAGACTTGATAGTATATGTTATATATTACTTTGCTAACATATTGCTAAGATTTTGATCTGTAGAAAAATAAAGGAAAATATTATAAATAAAAATCTTTCAAAAATGTTCAAATATAAGCTACATTATAACTTATCTATCAATAGATCACAGTCATATCTTTCACTGAGGTTTTTTGTATTATAGAAATCAGCTCTTACTGTCATTGATGTCAAGAAAAACAAACAAAACAATTATGGCAAATACCACAGTTACTAATTTAAAACATTTTAGGCTTTTGTAGTTACTTTTACCTGAGAAGGCAACTTATTTACATAAAAGAAAAAGAACTCATGGGTCAGAAGGGTCCAGATAAAAAAGATACATGGCCCTTAACATGATTTGAGTCTCCACACTGGAACTGTAAAAACGTGCAGTCATAAACTTTCTACTTGTAAGCATGCTTCCTTCAACTTTCTCAGAGAAGGTTAAGTTACAACAACAAACAGGAAAAAATATAATATTCATGGCAAATGTGATTTTGGTGCTCTTGGAATTTGATTAAAGCAGGATATTAATCTCAAGTGTCATTAAAATTTACTTATATCTATAAAGACTAATCAAAGCATCCTCTTAGGTAGCTTCTACAGTTTTGATACGAACAAAAAATTGAATATGAAGTGAAGATATGAATCCAAATACTTGAGTAGGTAAGGAGATGTTAAGCTTTCTTCTGTGCCCTTATATAGGACTCTGTGGTTCCTACAACAATAGAGTAGAGGATGATTTCATGTCAAGTCAGAATATATTGGAGAAGACGTCTCAGACGTTTGCCGATTCTTGGGAAATGATGTCCTGTCCTAAGGGAAACCCCGCTTCATGCATCAGTATAGAAAAAGGTAATGTTAACTGAATGCCAAACTCTAAAATTAAATACTAGCCACCAGGAATTATGTATTTATTCTGGTAATAATAATAATAATAATAATAATAATAATATGATCATATAACTAGTTTTAACTAGAGTTTTAACTAGTGTTTGCTGTGCCATCCCAGTTTTCGAAGAAACAGCTGAGAAACAGTCTGGTTAGCTGAGGATATTCCTCAGCTAACCAGACTGTTTTCTTGGGAGAAAACACATCTTTTCTTGGGAGATAGTAGTCATCTCAGTTGTCATTTTCTAGAGCCACTCTTTCCTTCCTTATACAGTTTTTTTCTGTAGTTATAAAACAACATGGTTAGAGGAGATTTTACAGATTATTTGGTTTGTTATTCTTTCTATTAATTTAGTCATGGAACTAATCATTGATTGAAATAGTGAGACTCACTCAAACTGCTGAGCCGCTTAACAATAGACCTATAGCTAGATCTAGGTCTCCCAACCACTGTTATAAATGTATATTAATTATACCAAACCCTGAATCTAGATTTTATTAAGAAAACTGTACACTGGGTGACAGGGGTGAAGTAATGGTGTCGTGGTGGATTCATTTACAACTTGTCATAACTTAGACGTAAATGTATATTTTAAATTAAAAGGCACCTAAATAAATGACCTGGTTCCCTTTATTTCACTTATATATATAAACTGCATTTCAGAAAAAAAAAATTAACTAATTTAATACAAAAATCTAAAGCTACTAAAAACTTTTCCTTTTAGTTTAAGGTGTTTCTGATTGCATCATGCTATTTTTATATATACCGACAACAAATTCACTTTATTATAGCAAAACACTTTAAAAACATAATGGTTTTAATAAAGATAAAACTCTGTTAAAATTAACACTTTTTCTTTCAATTAAAAAATTATGACATTATTGATACAAGTTTTGAGTGCATTACTTTTTTACAGAAATGTTTGCTGAAAAGAACTGTGGAATTCTTCTTGACTCAAGTGGGCCTTTTGCTTCCTGCCACCCAGTTGTGAACCCTAAACCATATCTTGAGGTTTGTGAGCATCTAACTTTAACAGCCTTTTTGGGGAAATACTTTGATAAATATCAAAATAAGCATGTAGATATCAAAATTTTTCAAATAGCCATTGTCAGTAGATTCAGTTGTTTAAATTTAACATTGGATTCCACTAATTTATTCAATTGTTAGGTATACTAATTTTAATTTAAAAAATGGTATGAAAAATAAAGCCAAATGAGAAAAATCTTGAATGATTTTCTTTCTGTTTCTTTTCTGAGTTTTTCGAAAACTCAGCTAATAACGGATTTGCTCTTTTGCATATTTTTGAAAAAAAATTTCCAAAAATTTCAAAGACAAATTTTTTCAGGGAAGAGGAGTGATTATGAACTGAAATAACCACTTTTACCTGTTCTTCCTCTTATTTTCATAATGTCATAAAATTTGTTTCTTATTTTAAAGGAATGCCAAAAATATACTTGTACTTGTGAAAACAGTCAAGATTGCCTGTGTACAGTTTTAGGCAACTATGTGAAAGCATGTGCTGAGAAGGAAACATACATAGTGGGATGGAGAACTGGACGATGTGGTAAGCAAGATAGAGGCTTTAGATAACTCTCCTTCCTTCTCAATTTTGGTATAGTTGTGTGTAGTTTAGGCACATATATTTACACATTTGTACTTGGTCTTTCAAAGATGATTTTCTGTTTCTGATGCAGAGAACAGATTTGTGATGGCCAGAGGTGAGAGTGTAGGTTTGGAAGAAATAGGCAAAGGAGATCAAAAGTTTTAAAAAAATGTATCTCTTAATACTGGGAAGGAGAAGGTGAGCTTCAGGCACCAGAGTAGCATTTTGGAAACCAATGTAACATTAAGCAGCAGGAACTATAAAAATTTTTATACACTCTGACTCTACATGTACACTATGGGGATTTATTCTAAGGAAAATAATAATAATTTAAAAATACTAATAATGAACATTTCTGTCCCTGAATTATATAGATTATTTAATATCCATGTCCCCTTCTTTTTGTAAAAAAATTCTAATATTCCTTTGGGAATCTACCCCAGCTACCCCATCTTCATTAGAATAAATCTTATTGGAACTATCAGTCAAAATATCCACCCTCCTGAAGGACAAGGGATTAGCATATGATTTAAATAAGGCCACTCAGTGACATCTCCCCTCAAATATATATATATTTGAACAATCCTAGCATTTTTACTTTTTGATTTATTTCTTTTATCTCTATTTAAGTCATGTTTAAACAAGAACAGAATATATATGTATTTATATATAAATATATGTCCGTTCAATTAGTGTATGCTGAAATTTAAATAATATTCTCATTCCTACTGCATTTTAAGTGATAGTCAAATATCATAACTTATTTATTAATAAAGACAAATTAGTAAATTAGAGGATCGACTATCATATTTGTAAAACCCTGCTTAGTTTTAAAATACTTATTGCACTATTTGAATGCAACTTTGGAAAGTATTTGATTTACAAAAAGGAAATAAAGAAATACTTTGTAGAAACACATCTCTTGTAGATCATACTTAATATCTCATAGCTTGCATCTAACCAATCAATAAAGCTGTCAGGTTTTCCTCACAAATTTCTCTGAAATCCATTCACATCTCACCATCTTTACTGTCATCAAGCTAGTTCAAGAAACCAACATTTTTTCTCCTGAGTGATTGTAGTAGCCTCCTTCAGTATCCACTCTCGGTTCCTTCTAATCCATTTTTTTTTGTTTTTTTACGGAGAAATCAGTATAAACTTTAAAGTAAAACCAAGTAAAAGTAACCTGATCGTGTGATACTCCAGTCTAAAACAAGTCAATGGCTTCTCACTGCTCTAAGGCTAAAGACAAAACTGCCTAAGAGGGCCCTGCAAGTTCTAACTTCTGATTCTGTGTCTGGGCTTATAGCTTCTATTCTGTTATTTGCTCTTTAAAAGAATTTCCCTCTCTTCTAACTTAGGCTGTTCCCCAGACTTAGAATTACCTTTCTCTGGGCTGCCTTCATGCTGTCCATCTACCCCTCTTCTTCACTAAATAAAAGTTTCTAGTTATACATACTAAGAACTTCCCATCTTGCTCTTTTGTAGCATGTTACATGATCATCCTTCCTCCAGGAATAAAGCCACTTGAGAGCAACATATGGCCAATCTGTTTGTGGGCTTTATCCCTAGCAGAATGTATAAACATATGATACGGACTCAATATTGACTGAAAAAAAAATGAAATTAAAAAAAAAAACAGTGAATAACAAGTACTTTTTTCTTGATTATTTATGATCTCAATTATGAATAATTTACTATCATATCTATAAATATCAAGTTGAAGTAAAATTGCCATTTTTTTCTGGATATCTACATATTTACTATATTTTGTCCCTATACCAACAGATCAGACTTGTCCAAGTGGCCTAGTTTTCAAGTACAATGTGAAAGCCTGCAATAGTTCTTGTCGCTCGTTGTCAGAGAGAGATAGGAGCTGTGATGTGGAAGATGTTCCAGTTGATGGATGCACTTGCCCTGATGAGATGTACCAGAATAATGAAGGAAATTGTGTTCTAAAATCTCAGTGTGACTGCTACATAAATGACGAGGTCATAAAACCAGGCAACCTCATCGATATTGAGAATAATAAATGGTATGGAGATTACGTATATATTTGTTATGACTTTGAAATCCAGGGACTGTCCTTTTCAGAGAAATAGTCTTTTGGTAGTATGAAGTCTTCTTTAAACCTGACATATTTTTATTTTGTATTTCTTAGTAAGGTTAGTTATTATCCCTTTTAACTTGGAGTGTTCACTGAAGCATCATGACTATATGATTTATCTTATTCTTACTTGGTTTTAAATACTAATAGAAGAATATTCTAGCAGCTCCTATAAGCAAACAGTGCAAAACAATTTCACATTCAGACAATACTTTCTAGTTGTCTGTTAGCATTTATCGTTCAACAAACACATATTAAATAAATATCTACTGTGTGCTAGGCCTTGCTGAGTACTGGAGTTACAAAGATGAGTGAACACTGTAATGGACTCACAGAGTAAGTAAGGTACTAGTTACAAGAAGTTTTTATACTTGTATATTATAATATGGTAACAGAAATGACCTGTCGCTACCTGAGAAGATAAGGAAAACTTCTCAGAGGAGACCAACCCTTGAGTTTCTTAAGAATGAATCTTTTTCCAGACCAAATTGATCAAAGAACGATGTCCAGTAGAGTAAACTGAATGCACAAATGTAGGAAATGCTTGAAAAGTGTTGCACATGTAGGTTCTTGCATAGGATTGGGTTAGAAAATTAGACAGTGGCCAAGCCATGTCTAATTTCAACTTAGTTCCTGAGCAGTAAGAGTTGAAGAATTGTGACTTTGTAATGGCTAAGGAGATGTGGTTTCTGCAAAATAATTTATGGGGCAAAGTAATTTAGGCATATGTCTAATTCCATAGACAGGCATAGCAATTCTTAACAATGTAAGTGACGTAGCCATTCCAAAATGCTTTGGATGCACCTTCTCTATTTTCTTTAGTTCTATGAAGCAATCATTTAGCAATGAATGATATTTCTTGGCCATTTAGAAGGAAAGCATAGGTAACAACTCTTTTTAGTCAAAGCCCATAAAACATTTAGTTGGAGTTTGATAATGATACTTTCTCTGTAGCTGCTAGAGAATCAACACCTCCAAATGACAATTCCTTTCAGCATCACCCTACTTAGACCCCCATGAGCTGTTACTAGCACTACTAAAATAGCTAATGAGGTTGTTCTTTGCCCTGTATCTCTCTGCCTCTGTCCATGTTTCCTGCACTTCTACTAGACTGTCTAACCTGAAACACTATTTAGCTTGTGCCGCTTAGCTGCTCAGAAACTTTAATGGTGACAGTTGCCTGAAGAATTGAAAAAAAGTGATTTAAAACCATCCAAATTCTGGCTCCAACTTACTTTTACCACTTCTCCCTATCGTGCATCCTACCTTCTAATCAAACAAGTTATTTGAACATACCTTGTTCTCCTGCATCATAACTTTCATCTTATCAACAATATCTGTTGAATCTTACTCATGTTTTCCATGAAGTTTTCTTTGATGTCCATACAACCTTGTTTGTACATTTCTATAATACATACGAGGTTATATCTTATAATTTGATACATTTGCATCTTCCAGGGGACTCTGTCTCATTCATTTAACTGTTTGTGATAAAACAGGTGGTTTATGAATGAGGGATTAATTTGCTGTAACTGCGTATTAAAATGTTATTATTGACATTTGATGTTTAAATGTATTGTTTTATTTTTTTCCAGTGCCTGTAGGGATGGAATTCTTCTTTGCCAGACTCCCATTGATTTAACCCTACGTAAGTGCTGAAATCATCATGCAAGCTTAAGATATCTACTTTGGTTAAAATTAACAGATCAAGGGGCCCTTAACAAAATTTTCTTTATCCTGCAGAGATTTGTTCTGGAGGGGGTGAATATGTTGACTGCAGTGATCCTGAGGCACAGAAAAGAGTTGACAGTACATGTAACACCCGGAACATACCTAATTTTGCTGTATGTAACATGAAATTAGAGTTCAACTTTTTAAGGGGATAGAAGAAAACGAAAATGTCAATGAAAAATAATTAGAAGATTATATTATTTATCGTGTGTTATTTTGACTTGTCAAATGTTGACTCAATGCATACTTGGTATATTTATGTATTGTCAATTAATACGGATAATATGATGTGTTTGGAACAGTGCCTCATGGTGTATACTTTATATTATTTCTGTAGGAGAACTTGCCTTGCAAACGTGGGTGCTACTGTCCAGTAGGAATGGTTCGAAATTCTAAAGGGAACTGTGTCTTTCCTGATGACTGCCCATGTTCTTTTGGTGGACAAGAGTACGACCAAGGAAATGTCACCTCAGTTGGCTGCAACGAATGGTATACGATAAAGGATTACTACTTTATTTGTCTTGGATATTAGAAAGTGTACACTTTGCTGTTATTTTTGTGGGAAAGAAGAAGTCATTCTTCAGGAAATTTGAAAATGTAGTTAGAAAAATGCTATTTCTTTAAGTAGAAACTTTATATGGCATTATATATGATAAACAATTAAAATGAATACAACTGCAGAATTTGCATCAGTATGAAACATTGTTTTGTGTTTCTTTTCAAAAACAGTATGAGCATATAAATCTCAGAAAAACATAATTACCACACTCTATCATTGCTTTCTTTTAGTACTTGCATAAAAGGATCTTGGAACTGTACACAAAATGAATGTCAGACTACCTGCCACATCTATGGGGAAGGTCACGTTCAAACTTTTGATAGAAAAAGTTACAGCTTTGATGGTCTCTGCCAGTATTCATTTGTTGAGGTAATTAATTACGAGTGTATTTTATTACAATTTGTCTAATTTCTTACATATTATTTATTGTAGGTGAGCTTTTGAGAACTTTATTCTCAAAATTTGAAATAAAAAAAACCAGTCCCCTTATATGTTTCTCAAAGGCAGTAAAATGTAAAGCGATGTTGACTCTGGAGGCAGTATGCCTAGATTTCAATTCCGGCTCTACCATTTCTCAGATGTGTAATTTTGAACATCTTCCTTAACCTCTCTGTATCTCAGTTTCCTTATTTGTAAAATAGGGATGGAAATAGCTCTCCCTTGAAACCCAGTTAGGGAAATTGGAGCACATACTAAGTGCTTAATAAATGTTAGATAATATTATTATTTTAAGAACAGCACTATCAGAAACAATGACAGCATTTTATGAATGCTTCTTTGCTGAGCAAATTTATATATTTTATTACATTTAATCATTATAGTACTAAAGGCTGATACTATTATTTCTATGATTCAGAAATTGAGATTCAGAGACGATAAAAAACATAAATTACTAAGTAGACAATGCTATATTCAAAGCTGATCTATCTGACTCTAGAGTTTGTTAGTTACATACAACTAAGCCGCTTCCTCAGCAACACCTAATGGGTGAAATTTGTTTTGCATGTATGCATTAGTTTTGACTGCATATCAAGTTCCATATAAATAACACAGAAAAAAAATCCACCTTTAGCTATTTACAGTGCCCCAAAATAAATCTATGATTACAAACTTACATAATTTAAATACTTATATCTTTATGGTATAATTCTAAACTTGTATAGAAGTAATGGGGAAAAAGGCTGAGTTAAGGCAAGTTAGCTAGTTTGGTCTCGGCCAAGGCAACCTACCCATAAATATAGTTAAACCATTGTCTTTTAGAAATTCCATAATATAGCATATGGTAATTTGTTGAGTTTAAGATGTCACTAAGAAATATTTGTGTGAAACAAATATTGTAATTGAGTTCCATGTCTCTGATATTAGTAAACTTATTATAATTTATTTTTAAAGGATTATTGTGGCAGTGAAAATGGCACATTCCGTATTTTAACTGAAAACATTCCATGCTGTGAAAATGGGCTCAC
>NW_011888863.1:9035221-9044718 GCF_000151845.1 Pteropus vampyrus
TTTCTTTCTCTCTCTCCCTCCCTCCCTCTGCCTCCCTCTCATTCATCTGCCATCTATCTAGTACCATACTATATATATAATTATCTATCATCTACCTATCTCTATATAGATCCTAGTACAACTCACTTTTTAATTTTCTTTTCTGATCTTAACTATCTCTATATATTCATTTGTCTATATATTTATATACCTAATACAACTTACTTGATAATTTTCCTTTCTGACCTATATAGGGCAAAGTCTGTGGTCTTTGTGGAAATAGCAATGGTGATCTCAAGGACGACTTCACAACAAGATATTCATCAGTAGCCGCTGGAGCACTGGAATTTGGAAATAGTTGGAAAACAAGCCAAGAATGTTCAGACACAGTAAATCAAACTTTCCCATGTGACTCAAACCCATACTGTAAAGCCTGGGCGGTGCGGAAATGTGAGATCATCCGGGACAGCACCTTCAGAGACTGCCATAACAAGGTAACATAGCTCTGAGAGCAATGACCAGCACAGGATTTGTTCCTAGAGACTCATGTGCTGTCCTCTGCCTAGGTGGACCCCAGCGCTTACTATGATGCATGTGTCGAAGAAGCCTGCGCATGTGACATGGAGGGGAAGTACCTGGGATTCTGCACAGCTGTGGCTATGTACTCAGAGGCATGCAGTGCAGTTGGGGTCTGTGTCACTTGGAGAAAACCCGATCTCTGTCGTAAGTGAAGTCCATATATTGTTCTTTAACAACATAATTGGATAGAATTCTTTTGTTAGATAATGTCTTCCTCTCATATTTTCTATAAAATATACATTCTTGTACCTAGAAAGGTTTAAAAACATGTGAATATATTATGTGGAAAAAAAAAAGCTGTTTAAAAAAATACAGCACGTAGCGTAGCACATTAAATTCGATTTCAAAAGTTCTTGTGTTCACAGGGGAAAAAAAATGAATACTGATGGAAAATATCTCATTCAGACTTAGATGAACATAGAAATGTTTACCTACCTTGTTATAGTCATATATTCTAAAACATTTACCTCATATATTGCTTGTGGATGAAGTCCTTATACATTATCTTGAAAATTTTTATTGAGCCAAAGTCAAGATAAACTGTAAAATAAATGTAAACTGAATCTCAATATGTATGGAAAGTGATAGGTTGAAGAGAAATCAGTTAATTCTTCCTTTTAAAGGAAGGTATTATGAGAGAAAATATGACAAATGAGAAGTGTTGAAATCGAATTCACATTTTATTCACTTTATTACGCACAACATTGAAATTTTTAGTTATCTGGCTTGGGAACTGTTACTTACATATTAAAGAACCCCAATTTTCCCAGAAATTTCTTCTAATGTAAGTTTGAACATTAAAACCATGAATCTAGACTATGATTGTAACTATCTCAAAACGGGAAAAATTGTTACTTTTCCACCTCAAACCAACATTAATGTGACATTTCAAAGGAAATTCCATTTTGATTCTATATTCTTCCTCTCCCATTTTTGTGAGCTATTTTGGCTTATTTGGCAATTTGGATAAAGCCAAAAATAGTTGATAAGACAGGGTGATATACTTTAGATTTGCTTATTGTTAATATTCAAAATCTCTCTTAAAAGTGCTTTGGAAAATAAAAAGGTGAAAATTGTTATGTAATGAATAGAACTAACAATATAATTTAATTATAGCTGTCTACTGTGATTATTATAATTCACCTGGAGAATGCAGCTGGCATTATGAACCTTGTGGTACAGTGACTGCAAAAACATGCAAAGATCAAGTTATTGGTCAGAAATTTTCTGCACTTTTAGAAGGTAAGGCAGATTTTAATCATATCCACAAAGCAGTGCAAATTATATTGATATTTTAAAACTGGAAAATGTTAGTTTCTGCCAATTCGGTGTCTCACATTTTGTAACTTAATGAATAATTATCTTTATTATGACATTAATATTTTTACATTAGAAACATTTCTCTGGACATAAATTATTTATTTGATAGGAGAGAGAGATAGAGAGAGGAAGACACAGTGCTACTTGTCCATTGCCCATTGTCATTCTTAAGACTGTGATGTCCTTTTGCTATTATCTACTTTAATTCATGAAATCATTTAAGTAACTTTTCAAATTTACAATGAAACATGATCAGTCTCAGTAAATGAAGACTAATTATGGGTCATTTTTACCCACAGGTTGTTATGCTAAGTGCCCAGACAGTGCTCCTTATCTGGATGAAAACATTATGAAATGTGTCAGTTTATCTGAGTGCAGCTGCTTCTATAATGATGTCATACCAGCAGGTGGAATGATCCAAGATAACTGTGGAAGAACATGGTACATTCTCCACTAACTTTCCAATAAGCAATTCTGCTTCTTGCATTTTCATTTAGAAAAAAATTAAGAAAAAATATATAATTTTTAATTCTGTTGTTTCTAAATGAGAAGGCCAGCTTTAGGTTGAGTTTTATGTCAGTTAAGTTAGTTATTTTATATTTTCAGTAAATCCACATATCAATAAGTGATTTGTTAAATATTCTACTTAATAATGCAGAGACAGGACAAAAAATGTTACTATGTCATTTTAGGTAAAAAGGGTTTTAATTCTATAAATGTAAGATCATGTTTATAGGCTTTCAGACAGTGACATGAAAGCTAAGAGGTGACGTCTATGCTAGAGCAGCATGGCCATCAAATAACAGTATGTTCAAAACTGAAAATGTAAGAACTAACTTTGCATCTTGACTGCAAAGCATTTCTTTAGGCCCTGAGAACTCTTCAGTGAAATAATTAGAAATAACAGTACATGAAAAAAATAGGTAATTTGAATCAATAGCATGCCCCTGGGATAACAACTATTTACTGTTCTTGTATTTAGTTCTATTTTGATTTTTACT
Source organism: Pteropus vampyrus (assembly GCF_000151845.1). Classification (NCBI taxonomy): domain Eukaryota; kingdom Metazoa; phylum Chordata; class Mammalia; order Chiroptera; family Pteropodidae; genus Pteropus; species Pteropus vampyrus. The sequence continues at coordinate 9,038,101 of NW_011888863.1, forward strand.
GTTAGATAATTTGTTGTTGTAAATTTGAGAAATGAATGTCATTAGGAATTAAAATTTCAACCTAATTTTTTTTTTTAAATTTAACTTTCAGCTATTGCATTGCAGGAGAGTTGGAGTGCAGTGGTGAGTAGTTACATTTTACTCTGGTTGATTTAGGAGAGAGGAGATTAAGGGTTTGGGATCCTTCGGACCACCAACAGCAGAGAAGCAGATGCTTTATGGGTTAGACTGCCCCTCAGTGGACTGAGACAATTCCATTCCAGTGTATCATATTGGGTCACTTCAAAACCAAGGAATTTGAACATCTGGCAGATGGGGCAGTTCTCCTGCTTCATATGTGCCCCTGCCTATCTACAGGTTCTGGGAATTAAGGGAATGAGACATCAGTTCAAACAGTTCAATAAAGAGATGGAGTGGAAGGTGAGGATTAATATGGATAGAATTAAATAACTGAAGAATTGTTCATGAACTACACATATCTTAAAAATAAATCAATAGCTTCAAAAGAATATATGAAATACTTTTTCGTACTAGAAATTATAAAAAGTAAAATAAAAAAGAAACAGGTAACTCATAGGCCACTTGAGATTTAAATTTTTTTCATGATTTTGCGTTTATGCTAATAACAATTTATGATTTTTTCAGAAATTAATTCTACGAATCCAACATTTACAGGTAAAATCATCATTGTGTTTTAAATACATATTTCCAGTTTATTTTTGTGGATAACTCTAAAGTTTTACATTAATCTGTGACAGTAAAAGATATGCTGATAAATCTACTGATATAAAAATTTCAATATAAATTAACAATTAGTAGAAAATATGTCAAATATTATTTCATTATACTCCTGTGAATTAAGTTAGGAATATGATTAGAACATACAATAGGTATTGTGTGTTTATTAGCTAAATATCATAACCCAAAGCTTATCATCTTTAGATAATTGAAATAAATGGAATGAAAAAGAAGTAAATGTGGTCTTCCATGAAGTAAATAATTTAAAAGTATGATTATACTGAGAGATAATTTGAAAACATAGAAATAGAAAGTTAATTCCTTTTTCTTAACCCATGTATTTACTATAAGCTATAAGGGCATTTCGGTTATGTCCATTCTAGAGAGTGCGTGCAAATGCAGTTTGCTTTAGTTTGGGAACTTTTAATTTACTGACAATATAAGTATATTTAGAGTTGCTGCAGTATTCTTACATTTACATATTCCTCTCTTGTGTTAGTCAAAGAGGGGTTTTATTTCCTGTTGATTGATACTTGGTAATGGTGTCAATTAAGAGCTAGTACAGTAAATTGGAAACCTTTGGTTTTGATAATATATTTAAAGTTATATGATCATCTGTAAAATGTTATTTAAATTTTAATTATTATTGGTCGCTTATCTAAAGCTAAGGTGTCACATATCAGGGTTTCGAACCTTATTTCTTGGCCTATAAATAGATCTTATAAAGTTCGCATGAAATTTTGGTTAAGTGGTAATAACAAAATAATTATATTTGGTAGATATGCAATAAATACATAGTGTTGTTTTGATTTAAATAAAAGATTGTTTTGTCACTTAATCTCTGCACATAATTTCAGAAATTTTTATTTAGTTTATAGCAACTGGTTTCTGAACTGAATTTTCCAGCAAAAATTATTCAAGCAATTTATTTTCATAAATATTGTCTTCCTTAAACAGTTCCTACTACAATAGCTACCTCCGTATTAAGCACCAAAGCAGGTAAAACAATGCTTATTTGTTTTTTAGCTTCTAAATTAGCAGCAAACTTAATTTGCAATTCAGGCACTTTGGCCCTATTTTCAAATGTGTCATTCTCTATTCATTTCATAAATGCTAAAGAGTAAGATCTACATCCAATTGTCACATTAGTGAAGAACATCTCTATTCAGAGGTTGTGTGTTTTAAAAAGAACATTCCACACACTACAAATTTAGAGTGACTACTGAAGAAAATTCTATGTTAAATTCTTTGAAAATAATTTAAATTTCTCTTTTACTAACAACAAGGAATTTTAACTTTAATTGAATTATTTGTAATTAAAGCAGTGGCCAGTAGCGTGCAAAAGTATATTGAAATGTGAAGAGCTGATAAATGAATTTAAGAGTTGTATTTAATCATTTATTTCCATTCTAGAGCTATCTAAACATGTCTTTCAACACTATTTTAACATACTATTCCAAATATTTGTCTCTTCTTTTGTATAGCAATTACACTTATTACCAGTAGCTCAGGCACAGGTAAGCCATAATCTCCAACCACACAGTAATCAAGAGGGCATTAAAAAAAAATCTAAAACTTCCTTTTGTAGTATTATACCTTTGCAATGACATTTTCAGGGGAAGTTTTATTGTTTATTTTTTGTTTCTCTTTTCTTTTGTTTTGTTTTAAAGAATGTTTTAGTGGAAGGCTTTGGGGGAAAATGTTATACAAAATAACAAGTTTTTTTGACCTTTTGACTTTGGATCTTAAAAGTTTAATTTCACATTTTAACATCTATTCACCTATATGATCAAATTTCTCTGGAACATTCATTTCGATTTGATCCATTTTATATATGACCATAGATGTTCTCATGAAACATAATTTTCTCTCTAAATAAAACTTATTTTTCTCCATTGTTTTCTTTAATTCAACAGCTTTCACTCCAGGGATTACATCAAGCAGTGAAACAATAGGTAGGTGAATTAGAAAGTCTATAAAATGACAGAGTTTTTAACATGTATTAAAATTGTTTTCTTTGAACTTATCAGAATCAACATAACCACTCCCCTATACTAAGGACCTTTTCTTTCTCCAACTGACATTATTTCTCTTTTTCCTATTATTCATTGCTTTATTCTAGTGTGTGTATATATATATATATATATACACATACATACATATATATATATATATTTAAGTGTATGCTTAAATCCATGATGTTTTTTATGGTGGCATAATTGACATATAACATTATGTTAGTCTCAGGTATGTAACAGGTATATATTGAGAAGTGACCCCCACAATGTCTAGCTAATATTCTTAAAGTCACAGACCATGGTTTGCCATTCTTATATTCTCAATTACATCTAGTCTCAATCTATATAATAATTAGTATTCTATAAATCTTTATAGAATAAATGAATGACTATCCTTTTTCTCTGTCCCAAATATATAACTCAGGTTTATTTTGGCACAGAATTTCTGATGAAGGTTAGATGATTGGTTAGATATTATTTATACTGATAAATCTTATACTTTATACATTTCATTCATTGGAGCTAATATTCTTTCTCTAAAATACAAATTTTTGAATTATAATTTTATAAAATATCAAATTATGACTATAATTTTGAATATTTTTGTTTTTCTTAGCATTGTCTGATTTATTTGGTAGTTAATGTATTGCTTATATTCAATGGGCAAATATATATCTTAATGTATCAGCCATCATAGTGTGGAATATCATTAAAAATGTCCAAACTAATATGTTTAATTATCGGCCTTTTTCTTATGTTTATATCATAAGCAAAGCTAAGACTATTGGCTCTTTCTTTGTAAATCTTAGAAAGACTGACACATTTCAGAAATTTTTTTTATGCTATAATCGTAAATGCACTTTTTGAGCCCTAGTAACAATTTTGTCCCAATAGTTCTTTATTGTTTCATATATACCGCAGAATAATTTTTTAGTCACATATTATCTCAGCTATAAGCAATGGACTGAACTCTTAATTCTCAGCCTGGTTCTATTTCTAAGATGATTAATTTGGTTATGTTATATAGCTCTCTTTTAATTAAAACCATTCATTCAGCTGTTAAAACTTCAATTTTTGATTATTCTTGACTGTTAATTTGATGATTTGTATAGTTATGCATGAGTCAGAAGCAATTTGGATAACTATTTCAATATAATGATGATAGCTGTATCCTATATCCAGTAAGCACTCAGCTTCTATATATATTTTTTCTAGCTTATACATATATTCCCATTTATTGCTTTTTCCCCCCACAAGCATTCAGTTTTAAACATAATACTCCAGTAATTTTATTTTGTCAGTACTTTGGATAGTAGCAAGCAAACTTTTCATATACAACAGAAGATTATGAGTAGGTCACCTAAAGAGTTTTTATAAACTGATGATGTTTCAGATGTAAAATGTTTAATTTTAAAACACTGTAAAAATCCTAGCAATCATCTCCACTATAACAGTTAAAAAATTACAAGTCTAATGTAGTTGAATTATAGGGACGATTGCTTAGGTGACTTTTTCCCTTGAATTAATTAGGTATTATTTATTGTAGCCTTACTAAATCTTAATGTTTGTTTTATTTAATTTCATTGAAATTCTAGTAGATATTTCATGCTCTATAAATATAATGTTAATAACTTACTAAATTTTACATTAGTACTATATTGCAAGATGTAGCTAATAGTAACTTTTAATGAAGGTTTGCTACATTCTAGCCATTATATCAAGTAATTTTCATTCAATATCTCATTAAATCTCAACAGTCCCCTGATTAAGTACTGTTTTTTCCACAATCCCCTTCCCTTATCATTTTATAGAAGAGGAAAAGCAAAGAGCTTAAATAATTTTTCTAGGATAACATAGATCAGAAAAAAAATGAATTTCTTGGTTATGATGTAGAGAGAAATCAGTATTGTTTTTCTTTTTCTTATCATCCATGAAGCCAGAAATTATAGCCAAAAATTATAATTTCAAAGATATGAATTAATCAGGCTGCCCCTGATTATTCTAAATTCAGGATGCAAAAGCAATTTTAGAAGTTTATTTTTCATGTTAAAACTGTCCAATTGTGCCACAAATTGTATGTGCTTGAAATAAATTTAATCAAATGATCCCGATATGCAGAAAATAATAATTATCAAGTTATCAAATCAATGATATTTTCCAGCATTTATTAATAATGTACATATAGCTTATCTTATTGCTAGAATAACTTAATAAGTGCTTATTTCCCAGGTGAACTGAAGCATACAAATTTTGGTTATTAATTATATTTCAGTGTAAAAATAATGATTAGTGGTAAGTCTTAGATTAATTCTTAACATCTTAGCAACGCATTCACTATTCCACATCTTCTTTTCTGAGACTATGCCTGAATTATACACAATAGGTGGTAATTCTAATAATAATTGATTTTGTTTCCCCCCAAATATGTGGCTTACCATTTGGTTATCTTTGTTGATTCAATTAACTGGATAATCATAAATTGTCTACAGTTTGTGCTACGGACTCCTAGACTGGGTATAAGACATTCAGAATAAAATGTAACATTTTTGAATTTTAACAACCATAAGAAATAACATGTCCATTTACCTCTGACTGAGGCATCATAATAATTTATATAAAGCAAGGAGGGCAATCAGAAGAATTTCAGAATGTTTTGTGTTTTACTGATAGTTTTATTTAGAAGCTCCAAAAGAAAAAAAAAAGCCAAGTCTAGTGTTCTCCTGATTTTTTTTTTGTTTTGATTTTTGTTTCTTTTTGTCTCCCATGTAAGAATAAAACATTTCATTTTAAGGCACACCAACATATTTTTTCTTTTTAAACTCTTTTTTTTCTTCTCACTTTCTCCAGTAAGCATCGGGCCATACTAAAAATAAACAGCTTAAAATAAAGTGTTTGATTTTAGAACACTTTTAAAAGAAATAAAGATCACTTTTGTGGGGCAATTGCCTCCACAAATTGTAGACTTGAAAGTCATATCCCATTTCACTGACATAAACGGTTTGAAAGTTGAACATCATTTGACAAATTGTTACCAATCTATAACTACATAATGATTTTTGTTTTTTAGCCTTCCATTTGATCAGTAATGAGAAAAATAATTCCAAAATAAGAGTTTAGTCATCATTACTAGCAAAGTTTCTTGTTTCTAAATATGGCATGCATCAGCTAAGAATATTTAAATAGATACTGAAAAACAGTAGTTTAATATTTCCAGATATAACATAGCTAGGAAGCTATATCATTTTAAATGTATATTGCCTCTCCATGAACTATGTACAATAGATGGAAAAATTTCTTTTTTAAGACATGGGTGCCATTTCACCCAGAACTTTGGTTTACAGTTTTAGTGTTTTAAATGTAATTTCATTTTTTGATAATATATTAATGCTTTTGAGTTCAATCCATGTGATTAGTGGGTTAATTTAATTTAATCAAACTTTTCTGCTTTTATTTTTTGCTTTATCTTAAAATATAAATTTGGTTTAAAAATCTGTAATTCTTGAACACACAAAGGTTTTAAAAAGAATCTAGGTAGGGGACAGCTTTTTTCTATATCTTGTTCCTAGGTGAAATACTTTTGATCAAGTACTGGATCAAATACTTCCCTGAGTCGGGGATGTTTCATAAGCCATTATTTGTTTTTTTTTTAACCTATAACTTGAAAGAATTAACAAAATCATTTTAAAGTTTCTTCCCATAAATTTACCATTCTGAAGATTCCTCAAACAACTAAAAATGATCCACCATGTGGCCCAGCAATTCCACTTCTGGATATTTATCTGAAGAAAATGAAAACATTAATTTGAAAAGATATATGTTCTTTGCAGCATTATTTACAATAGCCAAGATATGGAAGCAACCT
>NW_011888863.1:9044768-9059880 GCF_000151845.1 Pteropus vampyrus
AATTGATTTTGTTTCCCCCCAAATATGTGGCTTACCATTTGGTTATCTTTGTTGATTCAATTAACTGGATAATCATAAATTGTCTACAGTTTGTGCTACGGACTCCTAGACTGGGTATAAGACATTCAGAATAAAATGTAACATTTTTGAATTTTAACAACCATAAGAAATAACATGTCCATTTACCTCTGACTGAGGCATCATAATAATTTATATAAAGCAAGGAGGGCAATCAGAAGAATTTCAGAATGTTTTGTGTTTTACTGATAGTTTTATTTAGAAGCTCCAAAAGAAAAAAAAAAGCCAAGTCTAGTGTTCTCCTGATTTTTTTTTTGTTTTGATTTTTGTTTCTTTTTGTCTCCCATGTAAGAATAAAACATTTCATTTTAAGGCACACCAACATATTTTTTCTTTTTAAACTCTTTTTTTTCTTCTCACTTTCTCCAGTAAGCATCGGGCCATACTAAAAATAAACAGCTTAAAATAAAGTGTTTGATTTTAGAACACTTTTAAAAGAAATAAAGATCACTTTTGTGGGGCAATTGCCTCCACAAATTGTAGACTTGAAAGTCATATCCCATTTCACTGACATAAACGGTTTGAAAGTTGAACATCATTTGACAAATTGTTACCAATCTATAACTACATAATGATTTTTGTTTTTTAGCCTTCCATTTGATCAGTAATGAGAAAAATAATTCCAAAATAAGAGTTTAGTCATCATTACTAGCAAAGTTTCTTGTTTCTAAATATGGCATGCATCAGCTAAGAATATTTAAATAGATACTGAAAAACAGTAGTTTAATATTTCCAGATATAACATAGCTAGGAAGCTATATCATTTTAAATGTATATTGCCTCTCCATGAACTATGTACAATAGATGGAAAAATTTCTTTTTTAAGACATGGGTGCCATTTCACCCAGAACTTTGGTTTACAGTTTTAGTGTTTTAAATGTAATTTCATTTTTTGATAATATATTAATGCTTTTGAGTTCAATCCATGTGATTAGTGGGTTAATTTAATTTAATCAAACTTTTCTGCTTTTATTTTTTGCTTTATCTTAAAATATAAATTTGGTTTAAAAATCTGTAATTCTTGAACACACAAAGGTTTTAAAAAGAATCTAGGTAGGGGACAGCTTTTTTCTATATCTTGTTCCTAGGTGAAATACTTTTGATCAAGTACTGGATCAAATACTTCCCTGAGTCGGGGATGTTTCATAAGCCATTATTTGTTTTTTTTTTAACCTATAACTTGAAAGAATTAACAAAATCATTTTAAAGTTTCTTCCCATAAATTTACCATTCTGAAGATTCCTCAAACAACTAAAAATGATCCACCATGTGGCCCAGCAATTCCACTTCTGGATATTTATCTGAAGAAAATGAAAACATTAATTTGAAAAGATATATGTTCTTTGCAGCATTATTTACAATAGCCAAGATATGGAAGCAACCTAGATTTCTATTGATAGATGAGTAGATAAAGAACATATGGTGCATACACACACACACACACACACACACACACACACACACACACACACTAGAATATTATACAGCAATAAAAAAGAATGAAATCTTACCATTTGCAACAACACTGATGTACACTGATATATTATGCTAAGTGAAATAAGCCAGACAGAAAAACAAATACCATTTGATTTCACTTATATGTGGAATCTAAAAACAAACAAACAAAACAAAACAAAAACAGACATAGAAGCAGAGACCAAAGGGATGGCTATAAGAGAGGAGGATGGATGAAAAAAGGTGATGGAGAATACAGTTAATAATATTGTGATAAGTTTACATGGTAACAGATGATTAGAATTAGTGGGGTGATAATATTATAAGATATAAAAATGTTAAATCACTATATTGTACACCTGAAACTAATATAACAGAAATAATATTATATACCAATTATACTCAAATTTAAAAAACTAATCCAACTCTGGAATTGTGATTCTAAATAAAACCCATCTCTCAGAAATAAATTAATGACTTTTCTTAAATGGATTGAAGGCATTACTGCCAGATAGAAGGAGGAATGATTAGGTCCTCCTCGGAAGAGAATTGATGATTTATTTGACTTTACACTTAAGCATCTTGAATAGTTGAAGTAGGATTTCATTGTTGCACATATCTTCGAAGTAAATAGCATAAGACTAAAGTACACTTTTGACAAATTTAGAAAAACATTACGGAAAACTTTAAAAGCATGAGAGAAGCAATATGCAAAGCTTAAGTTTTTTCTGATGTTCTATATATTCATTTTCTTTTCTAAATAGTAAATGCTTCAAAGAATTAAAATATGGTGAGTGATGCCTAGCTGACCATTCCAATTAAGTATGTTACTTTTAGAAAAAAAAAGCACGCAATTAAGTTTTTGTTGTTGTTGTTTAGATTGACAGATCTTGACACAGCCAGTATTTACTGAACACTATTCTAAGTATGTGACACATTATCTCACTTGATAAAGAAAATTCTGTGAAGGGGATCCTATTATTTTTCCCAATTTACAAATGAGGAAATAGAAGCAGAAAAGGTTAAGTTATGTATCCAAGTTACTTGCTAATAAGTAGCAGAGAGAGGATTAAAATCCAGGACATTTTTTTTTTCTAGATTCCAATCTAGAAAAAAAGGTAAAGGCAGCTCTTTCCATTACCAATCTAGATTCTATGTTTTGCTGTTTAAGAAAGCGAATAAAGTTGAATTTAATTTAAATCAGATTCTGAAGTCGTAGCATATAGTTGCAGATTCCAGTTTCAAAGTGGGACTTGTGTTCCAATTTATAATTTATTTAGTAAGTTTCCAAAAAACCAAAAAAAAAGCTCATGTACTATATGGGATACTGATTTGTATGATTAAAACATGAATTTCTCTTATATAACAATTTTATATCTTAAAATGTATTTTCTTTTCTTAAAAATTAAAATCTCAAAATGGTATAACTGTGGGTTATATATAAATTGTATTTCTTTGTGTAATATGCTTATTCTAAAATAGCATCAATCATAGAAAGGAAATAATTGCAGCAGACAATAAAAGAGAGCCGGCTGAGTGTAGTGCAAAGCGAAAGCAGAAAAATAAGAATTTGAATCCTTTCACTTCTACTTACTAGCTATATGATCCTAGTTTAAGTCCCTCAAACACTGAACATTAGTTTTCTCATCTGAAGTGTGAAAAATATAATATCTACATTATAGGACTTGAGAGAAGAGTAAATATGATAGTACAGCTTAGCATAATACATAGTAAGTACTCGGTTAAGTCAACTTTATTATTAGCACTGATTTTATAGAGAATAATTCATTATGTAAATGAGCTTATATTTTAACAGAGGTGTTTAGTATTTTTTCAGTAATTAATGAGAAGCATACCGCTTCCTGAATTAGTACTGATTATATGGATTTTGATTTTTCAAAAATAAGATATTTTATAAAACTGTAAACTTTGAATTTATTGTTTATTAGAGAAAATGTCATGGATATTCTTTAACCTTACCTTTCAGACATTTATATTAAGTGAAATGAAATCCATTGAAGGAAAATGACAAAATAATTTTTCATTATAAAAATCAAAATCCTTCTTAGAAGTAAGCAGAAAAACTTAGTTGTGGCTGGAAAATTAATTGCAAGATTTTATTTTAATAATTAAGTTTATCATGAGATAAAAAATAATTGAGGTAAAAATAATAAATTATTTTATTTATTAAGTTTATTATGAGATAAAAAGAAATGGGCACTGTCAGTTTGAAAAAATTTAGGGTGGATTACTGTCTCATAATACTAAATACTAAACATCTCTGTTAAAATATAAGTTATCAATATTTTGGTAAAGGCAGCTCTTTCCATTACCATTTATATCTTCGCAACACAGAAGCTGCTATACAGTAACTCACAATTATCAAGTGCTTTAGCATGTATGCTCATTTGCAATTAATGGAAACATCATTTGAAATTGTAATGGTTATCGATATCAAAACTACTGAGAACAATAATGCTTTCTCTATCAATTTTAGTAATTAAGTCAAGAAGAAAAATGAATTCTCATATATTCTCACATATTAATAAAATCATATCACAACTTTTATGGCTTTGTTGAGAATTTTCAACTTAATGTGTTCCGATGTCCAATTGTGGGAAAGGGAACTATGTCACAGTAGCCTGACTGGTATGTACTACAGTCTGTGCCTAGTTTGTATGACTCTTATAGCCCTGATAAAAGATGGGCCCTTGAAATCCACTTTGGAGCACGTTGCAATTTCAGCCACACCAATTATAAGGAAAGGTCTATAAATATGTTTTCTCATTCATATGCTAAATATATTTGCAATCCATTCTTTACCACCTAGGGCGTGCTGCTGTGTTCCCCTTAACTCCATGTTGATCAGAGTATGTTCAGATGTGGAAATTCTGGAGAAGATTTGATTCTACTCCATATGATAATGTTGCTTTTAATTAAATGTAATTGTGTTCAACTTGAGAGAGCTCAAATTAGAATCAGTGCAATCCTTTGGAGGTTAAATCTTTAAAGGAAAGTAGAATTTGAAACCAAATCTTTCCTAGTATTGAGGTCTATCTTGCCACATCATTATAATCTTGATAGTCTTTGTGGACAATGGTGTAATAGTCTTTCTATGCTACCCTTGCATCCAGGTCAGCAAGACATTTTAATTGAATGCTCTATTATTTTGTTCATTAGTGGAAAAGATATCAAGATTTGAATTGGTATGTTGGTAGAATCTGCTTGATACTGATCTGAAATTTTTAACAATGCTAGGCACTAATTTCAAGAATTCTCACATAAATCTCTCAAACTACTTAACATTTGTGACATAATCAGAGGAGACATATTTTATTATTTATTTGATATATTCTATAATTTCTAGTCTAATTTATAACATTACTATTAATATGGTAAGTGGGTAATAAAAAAAACTTAAAAACTACAAGAGGAAGTATTATATAAAAAAGCTTTATGGGTCACAATTTTAGGTACTAGGTAACTTAGATTTTAGCTTCAGCTTTGGTGCTGACTAGCAGAGATTTGGAAAGAATCACTTAAATTTTCTGAGACCAATTCTTCATATGCAGAATAGTTATAATACTTTTATTCTATTTGTTATTCATTCATTCTATTGACAAATACTTATCAGGCATCTATCAGTATGTTGCTAGGCACTCTAATATCATTAGAGATATAAAGGTGAATTAAAATAGACATGCTCCCTATGTTCATGAAACTACTCAGGAAGATAGATATCAATTATGTAATTACAAAAACAAATAAAAACTTGCATTAACAACAAGAGCTATGAAATGCTTAAAATGGGGATGAGGCAGGTGGAGAAGGGATTTGATTAAGTCAAGATGGTCAGGAAAGGCTGAAGAAAAGATGATTGAGTTGTGAACTGACCGATGTAGTGTTAACTAGACAAAGAGGCAAGAAACCATGTTCCAAATACAGGGAACTGCAAATAGAAGATATGAAAAAATGAAAGAAAGCCAGTGTGGCTGGGCAATGAGTGAGGATCAAATAGAAAGACAGTGCAAGGTTTTTTTTATTCCTTCTTTTTTAAGTTATAAAACACTGTAAAATTGTAAAGTGACATTACCGTATAAACAATAGATTTCCAGGGATTTTAAATAGAAATTAAGACTGAAATACAGAAAAGAGCTCACTTGTCATTATTTATAGAAACCAGAAATTAATAAAGGTTTATTATTAAAGTCTATAGACCCCCTCAACAATCATTTAATGAAGTCCTATCACCTTCCTGGCAATGGGGCGGGCATTGGGAAAGCAAAGATAAAAATACTCCCTAAGGAGTTTACTGGTAACTTCAAATTTATCTCCATGATCCTGTTCAATCAAATTTTTAAAAAATTCTAAAAAGTATTTCTTTTTCTTTCCACCCCAAACTCAAATGCTACTTTACAAAAATATATCAAATTAAAAAAAAAAAATCCTAAAAAGTATTTCTCCTTCTCTCCACCCCAAACTCAAATGCTACTTTAAAAAATATATCAAAGGCACAGATAACCAGAAATAGAGTGAAGTCAAAGAAATCATAAACTACCAAATCAGTCTCTGCTTAAAAATTAATTTTGTCATCATTGATATATATTTATTCCATTTATTCTGTATTTAGTAGAATTCAGCACACACACACATACATTGGAAAGTGTGTTATAATGTCACTATTTTAAAGATAAAATAAAAATGTGTTATTACATGCAATACCGAATGAATTGCAAATTGTTATTTATTGAAAGCTAACAAGCGATCAATCTTTTCTAGTCTTTTTCTTTGAGGTCAAAAAAATTCACATCATTTCTTTTTCTTATCAGGAACAACTCTTAGTCCACCTAGTGAACTTTTTACTACAGGTTAGTGTATTAATTTCTGGATTTTATATGTTAAAAAATAGCTAACTATAAATTATTAGTAACTGGGTTTTTAAGAAAAAAATTATATGCGTATTTGACTTTAAAAAAATATTTCAAACAAGTAGTTACTGGGCTTTTCCCTCTGGTTTTAAACTTTTTTAAAAAACTGAATTTAACTTGTTTTCAACCAGTTTGTATTGATTGGCTATAATATGGTTTTCAATTTTATTTTCTTTATCATTCATTATTTATATAGCATCTACAGCAATACTAAATGATATTAAGCTCAAATTTTAAAAAAATGAATACAGGATGAAAGAAAACATGTATATCTAGCAATATTTTTTATGTGTTTTAAGTATAAAAATAGCAATTAGTTATTTCATGATATTATTTCTTCATTGTTTCTATCATTCCTGAGTGACAGTGTGATTAGGGCATAAGATTCCATTTCTTTGAAAACAACTTTGTTGACACAAAAGTATGAAGACGTAATGTGACCCCATTCAAGATGCAGAGAACATGACTTTGTTTAAAAAAAAATAAAATAGCAAGGACTAAACCAAATCCTAGGGGAAAGTATAGTCAAACTAGCCAAAATAGTTTGTGCCCCTCTGTGCACACAGCAAGTCAATGAGAACTGACACCAAGTTTTGCAGTGAAGAAATATAAGCCATTTTATTGGAATGATGCCACCTGGGAGAATGGGGAGATCGTACTCAAAATCCCAACTTCCCAATGGCTTACCCAAAAGAGGTTTTTTACAGCAAAAATCATGAGTAATAATGAGTAAGGGGTTTAGGGTAGTGGGTCTCATTAATTGGTCCTTGATTAGTTAAGCAGTTAATTTTCATCTTCCAGTCAACTGATTCTCTCCTGGCATTACCTTGTCTGGTTTTGGCAAGATTGTCGTGCAGTTGTTATTCTGCTTTGTGAGATGAAACATCTTAACTATGCGCATCAATAGATTACCTTAGTGTGCAGGGGTAGAAGCTATATATCATGTGACTCTTACTCATTGCATGCTGTTATTTCTGCTGTCTTGGTTACCCGTTTTTCCGGCAGTCTAACAGGTCTAGGGCTAAGCAATTTCTATAATGGTTAACGGGGTGCTGCATGACTTCCTTCTTGTGGTTGTTAGTTTAAACTAATTTATGAACCTATTTTGCATAAAAATTTTTATTAGGGAATTAATTCTCCAACTTCAAAAGTAATATTAGGACAATATCTTTAGGAACTCGGGGCAGAAATCACTGGATTCTTGATTCTATTTTCTATGGTAGGAATTGATTGAACAGTTAAGCCACTAATTGATAATAAAATCCAAGTATACTTGAAATGAGAAGTTCATTTTCTGTTTTTCTCAGGTGTTACAGGAACTCCGTTTCCTGTTACCTCCACAGCAAGAAGTACAGGCATAACAGAAGTAGTGGGCCCCATCTTTACTAGTCCTTGGCACATATCAGGTAAATTAAGTTCAGAACAAAGTACACAGTAACAGCTAAGCAATCGGTTGCAAGCAGTACTGCTTGTTACAGAATTATACAAAATAATGATATCTGACTTAAGTGTAACATCAGACGTAGATATTCTTTATATATAAATAAAATGTAGAGTATTTAGATTTTTCACAGGTTGATTTCTTAAAGTATATCACATTATTACAATTATATACACTCATTATCTGGAGGGATGATGGTACCCATGCACTTTTGTTTTAGCCCTTGTTTGTTTTTCTTTTATCTTCATCAGGGAAAACTGGAGGATCAGCAAATACAACCACAGGAAATAAAGATGGAACCACAAGTAAAACAAGCTTCAGAGATGGTGAGACCAAGAAATAAGTCAAATGCTATTTCTTCCATAGCTTTTTTTCCAAGTGCTTCTTCTTTTCAAGCCAGGAACGAATATACAACTTTAGGTAACTGGAGTCCAGTGTCAGTGCTATGTCACCTGAATGGCTTTGGGAAAATATTCAATAAGTAATCTTTACATATTAATAAAATATTAATGATATATTCTGAGGTACACTAAAATTTCTGAATTATGCTTAAATATATAACATGTGATTTAATACACATTAATACTGTGGTAGTTGATCTCTTTATTCCCATAAGGAAGAAAATAATAAAAGATCTCAAAACTGGTAGAATTAGGATTAGAACCCAGAATACTTAGCCTTCTCTTTAATAGCTCCTCAGTTCCCTGACCTGTGCATAAAAGCATACATTTAAAAATAGCCAAATGAGAAAATGCTTGCCCTTGTGCACCATTGACCAAATTTCAAGAATTGCTAGTTTCATGAATAAAACATTATTAATATTCTGTAAGCATAGGTAATTTTAATTTAAAAAAAAAAAAAAAACAAGCCTTAGTTCATCCCTACTTCTTATGCGGTCAGTTGATAATTTTAAGTACCTCTTATACTTTCTCTCCTCTGCATCACATTTGCCTCTACTTTTGCTCAGGTGTTAAACATTTTCTACCTGGTCTCTGTGGTCATCCACCTAGCTCACCTTTCCTTCACAATGGTGTTCAAAGTATAGTCCCCAAACCAACATCATCAACGTCTCTTGAGAACTATTCAGAAATGCAAATTTTGGGGCCCACTTCCCTAGAATCAGAAGCTCTTAGTGTGGAACCTAACACAGTATATGAACAAGCACTTCAGGCAAAATTGGTGCTTATCAAAGTCGAGAACATTTCCACTCTTTCTCTACTTCCCTCCCAATTTACACTTTGGTCAATGCCACAGGCCAGAATGGACTTCCAAAAATTCATCTATCATTGTGTCACTCCACTGCTTAAAATTCTTCAATTGTTCTGATTGTTTTTAGGATAAATAAAAATTCCTTTACATACCATTTAAAAGCCATATATTTAGAGTGTTCATGGGACTTCTCTTTATGCCTTTACTAACTAATTCATGGTCTGATTTTGTTTTTTTCTACATTTATTTTCCCTTAACAAATTTCTTAATTTAAAATTTATGTTTTATATACTTTTTGGAATTACATATAATTTACATAAAAATATTATGTTAAAAGATATAATCCAGCAGTCCCCAACCTTTTTGGCACCAGGGACGGGTGCTCCTATGAGAATCTAATGCCTGATGATTTGAGATGGAGCTTAGGTGGTGATGATAGCACTGGGGAGCAGCTGCAAATATAAACGAAATTCACTAGCTTGCGACACTCACCTCCTGCTATGAGGCCTGGTTCCTAACAGGCCATGGACTGGTACACCTCAGCACCCTGGAGGTTGGGGACCCCAAATAATCTACGGCAGTGTAAATTAAGAAGCTGGTTAATTCCAATTAGATCAGTGAACTGATTTAAATTTTAAGGCGATGACTGTTTAGTTTATATTTGAATTGGAATTATTTGAGTAATAATGACAAGTCAATCAGGTATCTATTTTGGTTATCAGGCAGTAAGTACAATGGTTTTAAACAGAGCTGCTGAAAGTTTGGTCCACAAATGAGTGCCATCTAGAACTGTTTGTTACTGGTCCATGAAAGAATTGAAACAGAGAATAGACATTTAGAAACAGCAATTTAACACATCAATTTTATATCTGTTGAATAGAAGTTTATGCTTTGATGATTTTCTTTTTTCAAAATTTTATTTTTCTTTCATGGCATTTTCCCAAAACATCAACATAGGGCAGATTGGAAATTTTATAATATTGCTCTCATTTACCACAGATTGTTTGAGAAGCAAAGGTTAGAGTATAAACTCGGCTTAATCTGCCTGAGTTTGGCTCCTGAATCTACAGCCAACCAGCTGGGTGACCTGGAGAAAGTCACTTAACTACATCTGTTACATAGGAATAATAATATTACCTGCCTTAGAGGGTTTTTATAACAATAAATGAGTGGATTTATGTCTAGGATATTTTTTAAACTGCTAGTTTTTTTTCAGTTGGAACAGGAGGCCCTACTGTACCACCAATAGGAAGTACGACAGACAGCACACCCTGGGAATCAAGCACAGGAACAACAAATGCAGGAAAATCAGACAAGTCAGGATGTACATTTTAGCACCTATTAAATGGCACTGAACGTATTATAGGTTGAACTATAAAGTAAGCTGTGTATGGTATTAGACCATATAGCTGCAGAAATCCTAGGGATTGTTTAATGATTTCTTATATGTTAGAAACCCTGATTCTGTCACATTAGGAGTGATATATAGAATTTTACAACTCTAGAAGTAATGCCTCTCCTTCCTTGCTGTTATGTCAGGGACCTCAGAAATATCAAAGGACTTCACAACAGCACCTAGGAGTAAAAGCACCAGTGGAGACTCAACTGCCCCAGGCACAACTTCTGGAGGCAGAGCAGGGAGTTCTGAAGCATCTTCTTACTGACCTTAGGGAAGTCACCAGGGGCTTCTATTGTTGTTAGTAAATGCCCATGCCCATATTCATGACTTCACCACCCCTGCATTAATGGGCTTAATGGCACTGTTTCTCTAACATCAGCTCTGAGGTGATTTAGAGCAAAGAATGTTATGTTTCAGATTCAAAGACTCCTCTTGCCTTAGAACTTACTTCTGAGGCTGTGAGTCTGGAGTGGAGCTGAGGTTATTTGCTAACTCTGGCACCCCAGCGTGGACTGAACACCACTGTTCTTTTCAATTAGGAACAACTGGAGGGGAAAATGCAGCCACAACTGGAGCTACTGATGAAAACACTTCTGGAGCATCAGGTACTGAAAGAATATAATCAGAATAAATCTAGATAATAGAAATGTGATATATTTACTTCAAATTTTGTCAGAGACCAGGTTTCCTGGGGGAATTTAATTATTACTGTTTGTATAATTTCAAAACTGAAGATCAGAAATAAATCAAAAGCTATTTATTATGTTCATTGCATCATCATGCTTAGTGCTGTAGAGAATATAAGAGTAGAGTAAGGACTTCTTCTCTTAGAACTTGATTTTTGAGCAAGAGAGATGAATATTTATATACATGCAAAGGCTCAAACCATGTAAGGCAGAAGATAATCAGCCAAAGAAGTGTGACAAGAGTTGGAGTAGGAACTCAAGAGGAAATTCTAATAAGAGAACTGAGTAGTTGGGGTTAAAAACAATAGAATTATTCCATTTGAAAAAAAGATATTATGGTCAGTGCACTATGACTACATCTATATGCTTTAATTTCAGCAAAAACTCAAAACATAAGTAAGCTGAGTAAAATTTTTGGGATATATTTAATTTCAGAGAAATAAAGAACAGTCATATTTCATGTGTTAGGGAAGAGAATTGAAAATAAAATCTCCCAACTCAGAGACCCTGTCCACAAAACAAAGTTTTATTATTGAATAAGCATTAAACAAGAATATGACGCAAATCACAGGCAATTTGCTAAGCTATTGTAAAGACAGAAAGAAATCTCACCAAGCAGACATATATGTTCTCAGGAAAAATGATAACTGGTCCTCAAGCATTTATTACACACAGCATTTATGACTTGACAGCATTTATTACACACAGTTTCTCTTAAATTTGCCTGGTAATTGGAGTGACCATTTGGTTAGTTAATAGTTTTTTTACAAAGAGAAAATAAACTTCTCCTATCTTGCAGACAGGAGGAAGTTTTGTAAACAGAGGAAGATAAGAGAAACATTTCCCTAGATGTTTAAATTTCAAAGAGATAATGCCCAGGTCCTGGAGAAAAACAATCTTGTGTCATTTTAATGACAAAAGGCTTGTTTAGTTTTTTAAAAGATTTACATAAATTTCAAAGACCTAGAGAGAGAACTTAAAATTTCAAATTTTTCTAAGGGAAATGCTCTAAGAAAAGGAAGAGGAAGTCTCTTATTTTCGACAGAGAGAATTAAGCCTCTCATTTAAAATTTTAGTTTTTTCTTATACAAGCCATCCTCATAAGATGATCAGTTTTATATTTTAATTAGCTAAGTTTTTGTTTGTTTGTTTGTTTCTATTATAAAATTAAGCCATTCTGGGATATCACTTGGAGCAACTACTGAAGTTAGAGGTGGCAGCACCCCTGGGCAACCAAGTACTAGCCCTTTTCCTGTTTGCCCTGAGATAACTGATGGATTATAGTCCTGACCTTACTCCCAAAGTTTGCCATTAGATATCTTGCTTTTATTATTTTTGCCTTGCTCTAGTATATCGATAGCTTTTGGAAACAAATGACATCATCCTATGTATAGCATTCTGTTTTTAGTAGTTCTATTGCTGAAAATGTCAAATCCTAGTAGTGCAGCTCATTCTTATGTGAGCTGCACTTTTTTTTTTTTCTAAATGGGAAAAGGGCTAGGCCCACAAATCCTGGGAAGTCAGACAAGTCTCAACCTGACTTTTCAGCTATTCCCAACCATACTACCCTCAGGAGGGTGTAATCTGGTCTAAAGATTGAATTAATGCTGTTAGATTTGAGTATTATATAAGCTCAAATAACCAATGGGGGAAAAAAAAAGGAGTCAGGAAAATAGTAGCTACATATATTTGAATCTACACATACCTCTTTCTACAAACAGATATCAATGCAGTGAATAGCAACGTAGAGCCCATACTTAGAGTGTTTAAAGGAGGCAGAGAAGACTAAGACCAGGAAATGTGGCTCTGGAGCTTACAGTGGAGCTGAGATTTAGGTCAGGGCATGCTAGAAGAAAGGGAAGTAGAGATAGGTGCTTAATAGTGGTAGAACATAGCATCAACTAGGCTTCACTCCAGAAGGAAAGGGCCCCACCTTGAATAGAGAATACTGAGAAAAACTGAGACCTGGCAAGCATGAGCATTGTGGATGTGGGATAGAAAGAAAACAAGACTGGAAAGTTCATGGAATGAGAACTAGCAGTCTTGGGAAAGCACGTGACCACTTGTCAAGGAGAGGGAGGAATATTGGAAAATGGAGGGACCCTTAGAACCTGAATATCAGTGGAAAAAGAAAAAATATTTAAAGCCAAGGGTCTCAAGAAAACAGGATAATTAAGAATTAGAAGACAAAAGAAAGTTGCTACTTACAAAACAAGAATCCTTTCACCCTAACAATATAAGAGGAAGCCCTTGATCTGAGAAATTTAGTGAGCCACGCCAAAGCCTCTCTGCTGCTTACTACGTAGGATCTCTTGCTATTGCTGTTTCAAGAAAATCCAATGTAAAAAAATATGAAAAAGAAAAATTGTGTTATCTATAGAAAGCTGTTCCTTTGTAAACATTTTCAGAAATTTTTATCAATAGCAATCAAATTCTAAAAATTTAATCATGAAGCAGCGTTACAGAACAGAAAGAGTATTCATCCACTGGGCACCAGCAGAGCCAAACACTAAACAATGAGAATTGCAATGGAGAAAGGTTGACTATTTTATTATGAATGGCACCATCCAGGAGGGGAGAGCTAATACTCAAAAGCCAGACTCCCAAATTGCACGTATTATATAGGGCTACAGATTATATAGGGCAAAATCATAAGTAAGACACTGTGGGTTAGATGTTTGGAGTTGTGCTGGGAGCTGATTGGTCAGAGGTGAAGTAAAGGTAATGAATAATTTTCAGGTCTTGAGGACAGTTCTGAGGTCCACTCCAGTTTCCCTCTGTCCAGTCTCATGGGAAAGTAGCCAGGGGGTCACTCCACCTTAGGGCTCAAGAATTGAAACAGACCTTAGGTCAGATGTTATCATTAGCCTGCCAGAGTTCCATACCCAATGACCATTAGTCAGGTCCAGGCTACTATATTCTGCTGCTTCCAGGGTTGCTGATTATCAGGGTGAAAGGCTAGGTCTCTGAGGTGTATAGATTGATAGATGATAGATGATAAGATGACAGATAGATATGATTTCTAGAGCTAGGATTTAAAACCAAATTTAATCAAAGTCATAAGGCTCCTTGGTTTCAGCAGAGGAATACCAAAACATAACATTAACATGAATTTCAAATAAAGAAGCACTTGCAGATATAGAGAGACATCAAAATTATAAATTAAAAAACTCAGGCTAAAAATAGATAAACAGTAAGACTATGTTAATTGGAATTGATAAAAACCCAGGAGAGAGGTTGAAAAAAAATTATCTCAAAAGTAAAGACCAAATAACAAAATATCCAACAGAGAGTAAGTAAGACTGAATGTATAGCACATGATTAGAGGATAGAATTGAGAAGAGCCCTGCCACCCCCCACCCAAATCACAGACATTTTTAGAAAAGTTAAAGTGAATCAGAGTAGGATGTAGTTATAGGAAACAGACAAAAGTATTTAACATATTATTGCAGTTTCTGGAGAAGAAAAAGCAATGAAACAAATGTTTAATTAAATATTTAATTAAAACTGTAAATCAGTACAAGTTTCTTGCAATTAAAAAGAAAAAAAAAAAGATTTAACTCTATATGTTAAAATAACCTACCATATACCTGGAAGAATTAATCTAGAATCATCAATTCTGTGACTTAATTTAGGAAACTGTTAGACTTGAAAGATGAAGAAAGAAATTCTCCAGTCTTTGAGGCAAAAAGATAAATTATTAAAAAAAACAAAAAGAAAGAAAGAAAGAAAAAAGAAAGAAAGAAAGAAAGAAAGAAAAGAAAGAAAGAAAAAGAAAGAAAGAAGGAAAGAAGGAAGAAAAGAGAGAGAGAGAGAAAGAAAGAGAGAGAGAGAAAGAGAGAGAGAAAGAAAGAAAGAAAGAAAGAAAGAAAGAAAGAAAGAAAGAAAGAAAGAAAGAAAGAAAGAAAGAAAGAAA
>NW_011888863.1:9060725-9063773 GCF_000151845.1 Pteropus vampyrus
AGAAAGAAAGAAAGAAAGAAAGAAAGAAAGAAAGAAAGAAAGAAAGAAAGAAAGAAAGAAAGAAAGAAAGAAAGAAAGAAAAAATCAGGTTAGCATCAGACTTGTCAAGAACGAAGTAGCATTTTTAAGATACTCAAGGAAGGAGAAAGTGGACCAAGGGTTTTATATCTAGCTAAGTGTAAATCAAGTATCAAGGCTACAGGAAAATAATTTAAAACAGGAAAGAACTCAGGGAATTATGTACCCATGAGCCCTTCATAATAAAATCACTAGAGGATAAATGTGGAACAACAAAGAAATGCTTTAAAAATTTACAAAAAGATTATAGCCCTGATTGTTTTTTAACTTAGCTATAAAACTAGAACAAAGATCGAAAGGTAGAAGAAAAATCCATAAATATTACCTATTTGACCAAGTAAAAATATGACATCAATAAGTAGATAGGAATAAGAAAGAAGATGACATAAGCATATTGATTAGATAACAGATAGTGGTCAAACAAAATATTTAAAGCTCATGAACCAAATAAGAAAAGGTTAAGTTTATTAAAGAGTAAAAAAAAAAGCATTAGGAGATAAAATGATATTTACTTAAATTGGAAAGTACAGAACAGGAAGAGGAAAAGGGAAGAAGAAATCTTGGGTTAAATTCATTGCTTCTCCAAGGGGAGAAACTAGCTGAAAGAAAATTGAGAAGATGCTAATGGGATTATATAAAAACATTATGGTAAAATTATAACCTTTCTATGAAAGGAGAAATAGCAAAAATAAAAAAAAAGAGCACTTTAAGAGTTTGAATATCAAAAGACAAATGGCTAAAACTAGAATCCAAAAGTACATTAAAATAAATTAAATAATAATTTCCATTAATTTTTAGTAAAATATTTTCAAAATTATGAAATCTATGAATACAGTTTGCATACTACTAGATCTAAGAAATAAAAACAACTAGTTATCTACATAGAGGCTAAAAAGATACTTGATAAACATGTAATAATCATTTCTGATAAGGAAAAAACACCCCAGAATAAGCAACCTGCTCAAGTAGTGTCCATAGGTAAACATTGCTCCTAGAATCAATATCATGCAATTAAGTGAGCAAATCACTTAACTCTGTAACCTCAGCTTTCTTATCTGCAAGAGTGGACAATATAACCTATTAAGGGGGGTTGTGATGAGAATATGTCAGCTAGTTTTGCATTTCATTGATTGATAATATAATTTTTCCATATTAAAATATTTAAGAGTTCAATAAATTATTTTATTTTTGGTTATTAAAAGGTTATTAGGCAGCAACAAAGATTTCATATTTCAAGTTAGAAATTTTCTTTTTGTGTTTTTTTTGCAAAAACTACCTTTAGTATTAGAAATATTTTCGTGGTTCTTTAGTATTAGAAAATGTCATAATTTAAAATATTAACATAAGTTCTTTATTGAACAGAAAAGTGATCTAGAACCTTGACGAACAGCTTTCTCAATTTCTGAGACAATTTAATAAACAGCTGGCTTCTGAATTGTCTAAAAATTTAGAAAAGAATTTGCTTTCTAAAATCTCCACAGATTGGTTTATAAATGTCTTCTTTTTTAGAATTTGCAAGTATGCTATACTTAATTTGCTCAAAGTTCACCTGTAGGGGAAATATTTAAATTATGAAATGAGTGTTCCCACCCCTTACTACACACTGTTTGTGCCCCGTAATACTTAACTTCTTTCAAAAGACAAAAGATATAGACTAAAAATAAATAAGTAAATAGGATTAGTAAATATTTCTCATGAAATAGGCAAAAACATGTACTTGAAAAATATATTTGGTAGAATAAGAAAATACCTTTTTATTCCTTGGTTTTTACTGGGAATATTGAGTACAATTTAACTGATAAAATAAAGATATGAGATAGTCATTAACCATCATATAATATCATTTGTGAGTCATCTTAATCCATTTTAGCAAAAATAAAAATAATAATAAAAAATAAGATCACTAAGTATAAAGTGGACAAAATGTTTTCACATCTATATACTTATTTGAATCATATAACCACTCTGCAATTGACAATATGTTAGTAATTATTCAAATTGTATACATGAAAACTCAATGTGTTTACTCCAGTCACAGGATGAGTATATTGTGGGGCCAGAACAGGGCCTAATTGTTGATTCTCTATCCAGTCCTTCTCCATTACTAAACAAGCCAACAATATGATGTATTTCTGTCAAAACTAGAGAAATGCCTTGCTACCTTGTCTAGTTTAGTTTATGGGTATTTCCAGTGCTTAGCTCAGCATCTGACTTGATAAATATCTGGTGAATATTTGGTGAATAAGTAAATGATCGAGACCTCCTAGTCTGGTAAAGGATCAAGAGGCTTTATTCTTATAAATGAGACAAAATAACAGGCTATGGGAAATAGAATCTTTTGGAAGAATTAGCAAACTGGGAAGAAGTAGGCTATTTGCTGCTATACCCACGTAGTGGAGCTTTTTTGGAAACATGCACGCATCCACACACACACCACTGTGTAGTTCGTGTCTCTACAAATCCAAGGTTTCCATCCTCTTCTGGTCCCTTAGTGGAAATTCTTGATATTAGGATCTCAGATTGAGAGCATTCTGGGTTATGCTAAATTGTTGCCGCATTAGTCCCATTAAGTCCAGAAGAGGTAGAAGCATTTTGTAAAATACTAAGACAAGTGGAAGTGGTTGTATAATCTGTAGGAAGTAAGTTAGGTATGGAAAACTTTTGAAGACACTTTGGAGGCAAATTTTCAAATGTATCTCCATTCTTGGCTTCTCTGGAACTCTAGATTTATATTTAATTGCTAACTTGACATTTCTATTTGGATGCCTAATAGGCATCTCAGATTTAACATAACCTAAATGGAATTCTTGATTTACTTTTATATGCACATCTGTTCTTCAGTCTTCTGCATATCAATAAATGGTACCATTGTGAAGTCGATTTACTCAGAAAGAAATTTTAGTTATTCTTGATGTCTTTCTTCTTTTTATTTTGTATTTCCCACATACAAATAAGACTTGTTAATGCTAT
>NW_011888864.1:0-2258 GCF_000151845.1 Pteropus vampyrus
ATTTTACTTTTCAAAACAATAAAATTTATTTTAAAGAAATCTAAATCACTAGTCCTAAGAGAAACATCTTAGCAGAAAAAATATGGAACCAACCAACTAACTGACTATTCAACTTGGAAACAAGATTTGTGTTAATAAATGAACAGTTTTAACTTGTATTTTGTTTTTATTTATCACTAAATATACTTTAACTGTTTCTTCTCAAAAGATGTTAAGAAATATAAAACTGATAAGAAGATAGAGAATGTTTTCTTGGGGAGTAGTAAGTCTACATCTACTACTTAATTTGGTCATAGTGAACCCTAGGCCATTGTCATAGCTATAATTGTAATAAGGATTATAAAATGCTCATTTCAAGGCTTTTAAATGTACATGTGAGTTTAAACAGTAGAGAACACATCTTTCTCAAATTGTGCATTTCATATGCAAAGTAGAAAGGAATGAAGAATTAGGTTCTTTAGGGTGCATCTGGAAATCTGTTTTTACTATTGAGTACTAAAACTCAGGCAGCCCAAGGTTTTGTCCCATAATGGATTATGATTTGAATAATATAGCCTGTCTGGATTACATGTTTTTGGAAGGAATTTGTTGGTACATAAGAGGTAAGACATTAGCTTCTCAGTGTGGGAATAGGTTGTCTGCTAAAACATGTTTCAATAAATGCTTTCTTCAATTAATATGTTTGACTGTGTTCCATCCCGATCCACTTAATTGGAAACACTTGTCTAGCTCTCTAGAAACACACTATATGGCAAAATAAGACATCTTTTCAGCCTGTAGAACATTGCGATGGATGGAAATTTCTAAGGACCAAGTTAGTATTCTTCCCTTCCTAGTAATAGAATCTTATTTTCTTTAACGAATTATTTGTTATGATTAGAAACAGTTTACTCTCTAAAGCAACACATCACAATATATACAAATATCAAGTAATTATTTTGTACACTTTCAACTAATATAATGTTATATGTTAAATGTCTTTAACGAATCATTTTTAATGAAATCCATAAATAATATCCATAATGAAAATTTATAGATGAAGATATTAAAAAAAAAACATAATGCATTATTAAGTAATAGGCCTAATAATGAGGTTATTATTGAATTTGTTATAAATCTGTACAGCCAAGTCCTGAATCAGTTAACAGGAAAATTGGAGAATATGTTTACTTCTTTCAAGAACAGTTGGCTATGATGCCCTGTTAAGTTAGAAAGGGATCAGGAGGATATGTTACATATTTAATGCCACGGACAGTAATAGCTTAAACTATTTTGCTGGAAGAGAAGCACAATGAATTCTTAGAATTTTGATTTAAGGAAAACACGATATGCTATTAGGTGCGATTATATGAAATGATATCCTTTTCACGAATGGAAGTCCTGCTTTGACCAACATTTTCTTTTAATTGCCTTGTGGGTAGCAGATCAAAGCAGCTCAGAGCCCATCTCTGGAGTTAACTGTGATCAGACTCTGAAACCCAATTGTCTTGTGACCTTGTGCAAACTATGAAATTTCTATTGCTCAGTTTTCTCATCTATAAATAGAGATAATACTGTGTCTACCTTAGAGTGTACTTTTAAAAAATGAGACTGCATGTAAAGTGCTTGGCATAGAGTCTGGTACATAGCAAACATTCAGAAAAGGAAAGCTGTTGTCGTTACTATGTGTAGCTTTATTATTACCTGGCCGCTAAGAGGATGACTGAAGAGGGTAATGCCAATGACAGCTCCATACCAGTAGTCGGTCATGATATTAAGGAGATAGCAGAGCTTCAAGACATTCATTGTCAACAGGTAGCTGGGAAAGAGCACATAATTTTTTCTTAGATAAACTTCATGCTGAAGGCTTAAATTTCTAAAATAAAAATATCGTGGAATATTAATGAGGCAACTTGCCATTTTCTCTCATTTCTGAGTCTATGTTTTTACTCCCTAGCCTTAATTAGAGAGAATAATATTTTGTATTTTCAACCAAGTCTTCCAAAAGAATATCAGACATGTAAACTGACACACATTCTAGACCTTTTTTCTAAAATCAGTAATGTTTCGTTCAGATGTGTTTCCCAAGAAATGAAAAAGCCACTAATTCAGGTTGGAATTACATTTCTTTGAGTATTTTTATTTTGATTCTGACTTTTCTAAAATGTCTAATTATGCAAATGAGAAAAATCATTTCTCAATTTTTTAGAAAGGGAAAAAATCTACTGAAATCTAAATGTGGATAGAAAAGATGAGCAAATAATCTATTGGATTAAGGA
>NW_011888864.1:3408-6157 GCF_000151845.1 Pteropus vampyrus
AAAACGTAATCCATTCTCAGCCCTTTCCCAATCGTAATGCTTACAAAGCCTTCCTTCTTATCACTTGAGCATATAGATTTCAGATTCAATTTTTATGGTTTCATAGATGATTAGAATTCAATGATCTTCTTGTCCAACCTTGTCATTTAATACATAAGCCCATTAAGGCCTTAGGAGTTTAAATGACTTGCTCAAAAACTAAGAGCAGATTTGTGGCAAACAGTTCAGAAGCTTTTCTATAGAACTCAACAATATTAACTTTACTTTTAAGGAATTTTCCAAATCATATCGTTGATCTATAAGAAAAAAATATTTAGGGAAACAATGGGAAGCTTGTCTCATTTCAAAAAAATAAGGGGCAGGGGATGAGAGGGAAGGAAGGAAAGAAAAAGGGAAGAGAAAGGAAGGAAGACTTACCTACCTCAACTATTTTACTCTCGCTAGAAAAAATGACCTTAGTTTTATGTCATGTGTAATTGACTCAGCTAAGGATGTACCTATATGTAGAAACAACTCTGGTTGTACATCTCCCAGGTAAAGGTGATCCTTTGTTATTTTTGTTGTTATGTATGTGTGTCTGTGTGTGTATGCATGCGTTTTGTTTTGTTTTTATTTTGGACACTGCAAAACAGTGCTTAAGAAAAAAAATACCTTAAACTAGGTGTGAATGAGGTACTGTGTTAATTCTTTAGTTCTTCAGAAAGTATGATGAAGACATTGGCTGCCTTAGGATATTCATACACCTTGAGAAATTGTAGTAAGGAGGTAATCTTATAATTTAGTTAACAAATAAACAAACGAACAAAACCTCTTAATAAATTGTGAGTGCTGATTACACTGGAGTTAATCAAAGAAGAGAACTCTAAAGGCAAACTAAAATAATTTTTTCCAGGAGGGCACAGAGACAGTGTTGGAAGAGAAGTTGGATGTATAACTTTAGGAAAGTAACTTCATCTCTCTAGGCCTCGCTTCTTCAACTGACAATGAAAAAGTGAATAAAATAATCCATAAGATTATTTTACATTTCCAAATTTGAATTTCTGTATTACACAGGGAATTCTTACATTGGAATCCATCTTCCCTTTCTCCATTATGGTTCATACCATCCTAGCCTGGCTCAGCATTGCGTCCAGCCTGGAATAGTGCATTAGCCTTCTAATGAATGGGTCTTTTCAAGCTTGAGGAAGTTTGTGTGTTTGTAAGTGTGTGTGTGTGTGTGTGTGTGTGTGTGTGTGTGTGTGTGTGTATGTAAGGGGGGGCGTGAGAGTGAGCATTCTACAATCAATTCCATTTTCTAGATAGAAACTAGAGCAATTTTTATAAATAGACAATAGGACATTGTCAGTTCCCATTTTTTTTTATTGGCTCTCTATGTTTCTTAGTATAAAGGCCAAAATCTTTCACAAGAGCAGGAACACCTTTGTGACCTGCACCCCTCCTTAATCTCTATTTTCATTAATTAGCATTCTGTCTTTTAAGGTCTTTGCTTGGAGCATCCCTCCAAACATTTCCTTGACTCTTCACTTGGCTAAGATAACTTCCAATCATCCGTCAAGTCTATGCATATACATAAATTTATCTATTCATTCAACAAATAACAGCAAGTTCAAATTATGTATGAGGAGTATTTCAAAGTACTGGTGCTATATCAATTAGTAATCATTCAAGTGAATCTTACACTGTTTTGTTTCTTTTTATCTTATGTTCACCTGCATGTTCCTAAAGTCAGGCCCATGTTAATATTGTTTACCACTGTTTCTAAAACTAAAAAAACAAAACAAAACAAAATGGACATGGTGCTGACCTGATACATAATTGGCATCACTGACTGAAAGTAACTGCTATATAATGAATTTGGTGATTAAGCTAGCATCTCAGTCTATGAAGCAAGTTGGCTATTAACAAAAGTGTTTTTTCTGAGTATTGTACTAAAATACTACTTATTAAAATAAATATGTTTTAAAACTATATGACTATTATTTTAGAAGGTATTAAATCTGCATTATAATTTTAGGAAGTTTATTTCTATGCACTTCCTGTACAATTGGCTGCTTTCCTTGTGGGATAAAAATCTTACTTCATTTTATCTGTAAAATATTGATAACCTGGCAGAGGCATTGAAAAGTTAACATTGTCTGTTTTTGCTTGTTATCTGTGGCATATCCATGAGTATTATATAGGAGAATATCACATTATCTAGAAAAAAATTAAATTTGATTGCTGGATACCTTTCTTCTAATTGTCATTGTAACACATAATTTCCAACCTTGAATGTCATGGTGATTTTCTTATCTATAATATTTCCTAGAGGGATGAGTTTTCTACAGCTTCTTAACCAAGAGGAGAATTTGATTTGTTATAATTAACTACCAGATAATAAGCAACTGAGACATTGCTCTACAGTTTTTGTGATTATATTTCATAAGTTATGATGGTTTCATTTGAATAATAATAACATTATTATTGGAGTTAGGCTGTAAAATAGGGAAATGATTAAATTTATTTGTTTCCTTATTTATACTCAATTAGAAATTTTTATAATCTATTTAATTATCCAAAGACTTACCAACTGTCTGCAGGTATGTAGGTATAATTACCCTAACCTGCCCTGTACAACTTACTTAAATGAAGAAACCAAGTCATATTTCTTTATTAGATTTCATTTTAATTATTAACATTTCTTAGCTTCCTATCCCATTATATCAGTTAAAATTGGCATGTAAAGTAAGACTGGCTAGAAAAAAAAAAA
>NW_011888864.1:8662-13132 GCF_000151845.1 Pteropus vampyrus
GCACATGCATGCACAGAGGCTGTTTCCACACTACAATCTTTAACATTATTCTTTTTGTTTATTGCCTCAGTGGCTAATGGCTAAATTCCTAAACTGAAGCCCAAGAAATATCCAAAAAATAAGCAGAAAACCTAGGTGGTGCACCGTATCAATGAGGGGATGATTTCAGAAAATGGTAGCAGGCAGGTCATGTGATCATCTGTAGAGTAGGGCCTTCCTTCTCTGTGTTAAAATATGTTGAGTTCTTTAAGTCTTAATTATTTAGTTTTAAAAAAATTGTCCTGTGTTTTCTCCTACCTACCACTTATGGTCACAGAAGATGCATGTGATAGTTGTCTCAAACTGGACATGTTAATCAGAGCTGTGAATTCATCTTCTTAAGTGATTATCTGGAAAACAGGACAATTAGAAACATGCATTAGAAATAAGTCTGTTTTTTTTTTCTTATATAAAAACAAAATCATCAATGGGACTACACTTATTTAGTATCAACTATTTTAGGTTGGCATGAAATAAAGTCAGTGGAGATCTGGCAGGCCACGAAAGGGCACATATCCAGGCAATAATAGAAAAATTTCCCTCAGCGATCTACACCATGGCTGTTTTTAGTGTAATCAATAAGAAACATGAGAAACTTCCTTTTAATTTTTTTAATATACCAAAGTGTATGGTCGAGAGAGGAGAAATGCCCTGAATTTATTCTTATTGTTTAGAGTCTTTTGTGCAAGAATAATTTTTCTTAGGGCCATATTATGTCTCATTACATCCTAGATTCAGTGTGCTCCAATTAAAAAGAAACATGTTCCCCTGATTACAAGCAATGTGATGATTTTTAAATGACTAGGTTGCAGTTTTGATTTAAAAACACTGAAGGATTTCTATTCCCTTTACCCTACAACTCTTCAGAGACATGAGCAATTGTCCTGTTAGCTCATGTGCTTGGAATATTTTCTAACTCGTGCGTGTGCATGCGTGTGTGTGTGTGTGTGTGTGTGTGCGTGTGTGTGTGTGCGCGTGTGTGTATTAAAATGATAATAGGTTACTTTGAAATTATATTATTGTAAAAGATGATAAGCTGCTGGCCTCAGAGAGTATGA
Source organism: Pteropus vampyrus (assembly GCF_000151845.1). Classification (NCBI taxonomy): domain Eukaryota; kingdom Metazoa; phylum Chordata; class Mammalia; order Chiroptera; family Pteropodidae; genus Pteropus; species Pteropus vampyrus. The sequence goes on from NW_011888864.1 coordinate 9,760, forward strand.
AAATCTCAATGCCTACTATTTTTTTTTTGCCAAGATTTTCTAACTTTTAACAGAGTTGTCATTGGAAAAGCACCATTTTTTAACAGAGTTGTCATTGGAAAAGCACCATTTCAACATGTTCTTCAAAAGAAAAAACAACAATGTCAATTTACTTTTATTTTCCAACTTACAGAGATAATTGTCATAGTTGAATTTTGAGTCACTCAAATACTATTGTAAGTGTTATTATATGGAAAATTATGCTTTAAACATAAATTTATATAAATATATGGACTTATTTTGGTTACTATAATTTCCATGTCCTCTCATAAATCAAACTCTAATGGGTTAAATTTTTTAGGATTATTTTAATGACAGTAAATGTAGGATTCTTTGATAACATGCCTAATTGATCAGTTTAACAGAAAACACATGAACACACACACAAAGAAAAAAGAGACAAGGAGACTGGAAAAGCGAGGGAGAGAGATTGGTGGTATTAATGCCACAAAGTAATTGACTAGACTTGGTCACTCAAATGAAAATTCTTACTCATATGTCATTGCATTTACTCAAGTTATGGGAAGGAAGAAGTCTCTGGAATATTTCTATCCATATTCCTTCTCATACTGAGTTCCATCTTATACTCACTTGACAGTTTTCATATTCAGTGTGAAGTAACGATTTATTAAGATGTTTATGTAAATATATTTTGGTTATATGAAAAATATATTGGAACCACTGAAATACTGAATCAACTTGAAAGGATCTATTGTTGTTCTCGTTCTTATTAATCCCATTAGGCATTAGGCCCACTGATTGGTCTCTTCTCTTAGCTGCCTCTCAGTTTCACATTTACATGTTTTGTTTTGTTTTTTTGTCAATAAGTTTTATAAGTCTTTCTGACTTGTATGCTTGTAAAATAGTCTTCACAAACCCTATGACTTCATAATCTATCAACCAACTACAGGGGTTTCCAGGTGTCTGTGAGCTAAAAGCACATTACAGAAGGAGACAGTGAAAGGTGAGTGACTGTGAGAGAGCTGGGGAGTTATAAAACTGCACATGGAGAAAGTATTTAGATTCGTTTACATTCACACTGTGACAAGAAACACATAGCCTAAGTTATTACTCATGTGCCAATTTAAAGTGATACCCATTTACTGCTACCAAAAGACACATTAGAGAAATTCACAAGTGGTAGATGCATAAATGGTAAAGAAAAAAAATTAGGAATGGTTTGAGGCTTGTTCTTAACCTCTGAGAAGGACTCTACTTATTTTAATTAACAGTTTTTTCTTTGTTCAAAGTATTTCTTGATGTTCCCAAATATACAAAATATTTAGTTGTGTTTTGTGTTGTCGCAAACCAGAAAGGCACTTTTTATTCTTATGATTAAGAAATTAGGATGGTTTATTCATTATGTAATTAATAGTCTATAATTCAAACAACTTTTTTTCTAACCAATGAACAGACGTATTTAGTACATGATATTTAAGGCAATAAAATGCCACACAATACAATATTATCCTGAATGTCATACATTATGCTGTTTTTACCTAAACAACTCTAAAATATTTTGGAAATCGAGAAGTTAAAGAACTCATTTTAGTTTTCTAAGAAAAGAAATCAGACAAATAAAATTCTTACCTTATAAGCCAGATGTTAAATGTAATTTTCATGGAATTGTTACTATTCATTAAAAAAATTCAAATCTTGTCATTTATCTTTATGTAACAAATAAAGACCAAATATTTTCTATCTATATGACTGTTAGTATTTTTCATGATAAGAATGTTTGTCAAAACAGTGCTTAATGGCTATTATAATTACAATCTTGCTGTATCTCTAGTGTCTTTTTTGTCAACACAAAACAGGAATAGAAAGAAAATTTAGTTTTTACTCGAATGAAATTAAAGAGTAACCTGTTAACTATTAAGCAGCAGAAATGCCTAAGAGCCTCCCTCTACCATCTTTCAGTTGAGATGTCAATGATTTAGCAAGTCTAGATTTGTAATCTGGCCATCCTGTCCGATGCTACAAGTTTCAGCAAATATTGCAAGCCCAATTACAGCGTATAATCACTGCCTCAGGGGAATTTCCAAAAATTAGGCAATCAAAGAAGAAACTAGTTTACCAGATAATCTACTTCCTTAATCATTACATGAATTGTTGTTTTGGTAATATTGTACTTTAATGTCTCATTTCATAATTGCAGCCTAATTATACAGAATTCAGAGAAATTTATACTAAATATTATGAAAACTAAGCAATAGCAGATGTATTCTAATAACATAAATTTACTGTTTAGGAATAAATACCAGTTATTCTCTACCTCACAGGGAAAAAGAATCTTGAGGAAGTCATTTATCCTCAAATCATTGATAATTGCTTGAATATTAAAGCAGACTCATTAAATAAAATTTTAAAACTTCCAAAAACTTAACTAAATATGCCATTCATTCAATGCACTTGTAAAATCACATGTTGTTTCCAGAATTATTTTCCTAAATTAATTTATTATAGTAGAAAGAACTTTAATAGATATTTAATAAAAAGCTACCAAAATTCAGATGGTTGGAATTTGCTTTGGGCTTCTCTTGTAACCTGAAAAAGTAAGTAACCAAAATTTTAATGCTGGTGAAAATAGTACATAAAAATTTATCTTCATCTTGATTTTCCTAACCACTTCTAGTCAGCCAATATTCATAAAAATGTTAAAAGGCAGAAAAAGGAAACATGAGATAAACAATAATTTGGATAATTCACAAATTGACATTTGATCCTTGACATCTTGAGAATTCATTATATGCTACCACATTATACACTACTGCATACACACAAAAATTAGAAAAACCATGAACAAAAAATCATGGTCCAAATATCTTGGCAGTAACCTGTATGCTATTTTCTGTCCGGAATATTTTAGGCAAATTTTCAATTAAAATGGAGTGTAATTAAATTATTTTGGGCAGAAATGTACTGTAGCCTTTGATTAAGTTGATGATTTCAGCTTTTTAAAATGCATAATCTATTTCTTAAAATGACATCAAGTTGGCATTTATGGAGATTCACATGCTCTCAATGCATTTAAAGATTTGGCTCTCTTTCTCCTTTTTCATTACTCCTGGAAAATATGATTGATTCAGTTTTCTACACATGCAGAATGCCATCAACATGGTGCCAAGTATACCCCATTCAGAAAAAAAAAAAAATTTTAAAGGACATTTCTTTTTCTGAAATGTGGCAGCCAAAATTTTGCAGACGTAGAAGTTAGAAATCCTAAGACTACACACCAGAAATTGTTCAAGGAGAATTTATGTACATCGATTTTCCTTTTTCATTTACAAATAACAGATTTGTAAATACCAAAACAGTCCTTATCGAAACAATA
>NW_011888864.1:14822-17689 GCF_000151845.1 Pteropus vampyrus
AGCGGAGAAAAGCACCTCAGTCTCTGCAATTTGTAGATAGAAATGATCAGTCTTGTGGAATGTCTGTGTCTCGCTAACACTTTTTGTGTCCTCTCAAACCTCAAAGCCGTGGGGGAAGCATGTTAACTTTCAGTAGTTTCAGTTATTCAGATGGTACACAACACCCTGGCTATAGTTTTAAGTAGTGCTATTATTCAGACCCAGGTGCAAGAAGCAGATACTCTTGAGCACAGATCCCCAAGTGAGTGACATGTTTAAGACTTTTTCAAGTGAAGAGTTTTATGAGGTTTAACTATTCTTCTGCTTATTCATGACTTTATGGAAGTATTTTGGTAATAGATGAATTATGGCAAATGTAAAATCTTCATGTTTCTCCTTCTACCATGACGCCTTAGTTCTTTCTGTTTAATTCTCATCCATTTCTCTTCTCCATACATAAATCTTAGAAACCAAAGGTAGTTAAGGCAGAATGTTGAGAATAGTAGAATGTAAGACTGATGTTCATCTTGGTGATGTTCCTTTTATTTGTCTATGCTGTTTGCTCTAATGCATTTTATAAACTTATTCTTATCAAAAATCAGCTTGGGAGAACTATGAATAAAGGCATGATCTCCGAGGGATTGCTTTCTGAAAGTACATTCTTAAAATATAACTTAAGTAACCTACTTCCCCTAAATAAAATCAATTATTTACTTAAGCAACCAACAAAATAATTGAGATGGAGTCATAACACACTAGTATTCTAGGAATATGTCAGAACAATTATTTTCAGTTTGGAGCCACTGATAGGATAGGATCGAAGGTCCCTATCACATTCAAACTTTTAGATGCATATATCTTTAAGCCACATGGGCCACTGGGATTCTCATTAGTAAACGATAGTAAGATTACATCTTTCAGTGCTTTACTCTCTTAATATCCACATTGTAAAGCTGATAGGATGGACATGGACATCCCTGCTTTATAAATGAAGAAACTGAGATTAAGATTCCACGGAGCTACGAATTCAAACTACTTCCCTACAGCACTTTTCCCAGAGCACCACAATTTCACCAGGTGCCTTGAATTTCCTTTCTTGTTCTTTCTTCCTTTCCTTCACACAAGGTCTTCTATGCTCAGTAAGTGTAAAATGAATTTTATTGCTTGACTACATTTTGTCACCTGCTGAGGTAACAGGCATTCTTCCAGAGCTTAAGTTTTCACATTAGATGTCTTTGAGTACTAACTCTGAATCCTCTCTCTATCGTATGCAAATGTTCCAGTGCTAAACATATGGTCAAAAGTAATTAAATACGTACTTTGTGTGAAATTTTAGAGAATTGATATTTTCTCCCAATAGAAAGGATTTTACGAAATGAGTGATTAATTGAACACCATACAGTGTGTTTATGAGGTTGGTATGTGGTAATGGCAGAAAAAATAAACACAAAGAGCATTGCTTTGTTTTTCCGAGGTATTTATTTTTTCTAACTATGATGCAAGAACAGATGGCAGAGGCTGTCAGCTGGGTTGTGAGGCCCTAGCAAACAGGAAGTAGGTGATGATAAATGATTAGTAATTTCTTATAGTAGAGCAACTATACAGAAGGTTCTGCCATAATGAATAGATGCTGAGCTAACATAATCATTTATGGAATCTTGTCCAATACTTTTTTTGCAAGAAAAGAAAATGCAGAAGCCTTTTCTCTGCCTTTGTGTAATCTTCTTTAGAAAACTGACAATCATTTGTTTGCTCTTGAAATAAAATGATTGGCCTTATCTAAGAGGTGAAATCTCATATCTCTTGCAAGATTAGTTGGATTTTTATTTTCTTCTGTAGGCAGTTGGGTTTACTAAATACTTCCTTTGTCATGCCAGCCATGATTTGTTTGTCCCACTGGTTAAAAATTTAGTCTAGTAATTTCTCAAATTTGTATCAATTTTCAGGTGAAGAAATGAAAGAGATTCTTTATTTGATTTGTTTATACAATTGATTATTAAAAATCAGTTTTGAAAGGGGATTGGTGCCTAATATAAGAGAAAAGTTAAATCTTTGTAATCAGAATAAGTCTGAATTGCAATTTTATCACAGTCTATCTGTGTGTCCATAGTCAATAACTTTATCTTTCTGGGTCTCCGTTAATCATCTGCAAAATGAAAAAAGAAATCTGTTTCAAAGCTACTGTGAAGATAAATTATTTTTAAGAAAGCCAGTACTATATAACTAATAGTAGCTAATAGGCATTTACAAAATGATAGCTCTATATTAAATATTAGTGGCAGCTATACTACAACTACTGCTACTACTACTACTATTACTACTACTGATAACACAATGTCCTGGAAGAAACAAGCACCACAGCAGGAAGAATGTGAGAATCTCCCAGACGGTGTGCTTCAAATAGAGTGATGCATGACATAGAGACTTTCCTTCTGAGAAGCTACTAAAACGATAGTGAGAACTACCTGCTATCGAAAATGAACCTCTTCATTTATCATAAGTGAAAAGTATAAACAAACTAAAAAACATGTGACAGTTCAGTTAATATTTCTGTTTGGTTTAGTATTATTTACCACAGTGATAAAAAATGAGAACCATTTTGATATTTGACATTTCCACAAGAAGCAATAATTTAAAAGCCTCTTCTAACTGTAGTTCTTGACATATTGATCATTGCTTCTTTAAGATTTAATTTATGATGTTAAACCAAAGGTATGAACTGATAAATGCATGTCTAACAAATGAGTTCTTCAAATTCAAGCTTTAGAAGACGATAGCTCACTCCGTTAAACAGCCATGCATTAAAATATTTGCAATTTGCTTATAAGTGGTAGCTTTAAACTCTCTCACATTCCAAATCATAGTTCCTATTAAATCTGTTAAATAAC
>NW_011888864.1:18764-27634 GCF_000151845.1 Pteropus vampyrus
TATTTTATAATGATACATTATGTTTCATAAATATAATATTTATATGTATAAGTGTTTTATCTTTCAAATTTAGAGTCTTTATTGCTTCCTATAATAAAAGACTAGGTGATTCAGACAAGACATAAAAGAAGGAGGAAATCATTGTGAAATAGTTCAAGAAATGTTCCTGAAAATGATGAAAATAGTTCTACCTCTAGATATATTCTTGGGAAATTTTAAACCATTAATGATGAAAGGAAGATTTAAAAGTCTTCCAGAGAGGGGAAAGAAGTGACATACAATGAAACAAAAGAATTTGGATTTCTCAAGAGCAAAACCAAAGTGAGAAAATAATGCATGAATATAGAAGTACAGATGCATTTCAGGCTATGTGTAGATTACAGATGAAACATTTGAAACTGTCTGAATTGTACATATTTTTTTTCCTATTTAAAGGAGGAAAAATTATAATTAAAATGTTCTTAGCTTTTTTTGTTCTTAAATATGAACTTTTTCATGTTTGGAGTACATATATTTGCTTACACGTAAAATAAATACTTTTCTACATGTAACTTCAAATTTACTTAAGTATTTCCTTAAACGAAAATTTAAAAAAAGAAAATAACTTCAAACTATAGGTTAAAGTTGAAACAATTATCTATAAATTCTGACCTAATAACCAGTTATGCTTCCTGCTCCAACTTCAACTTACACTTACCATGCCGAAGATATGACATTCCCTTATTTTCTCTTGATAGGGAGTGGCTGGCTTGGCAAGGCTTCTCTTTTTGGCCTAGAATATTTTCATTTTTTGACACCGGGTTCAGTCATTACTTGTCTGTGAAATCTTTTACGTTCCTCTGAAAATGCAGGGGAACTTCTTTATCGGTGCTCCTGTAACGCTTGTATTTCCATTGTTATTTTCATGTTGTTTTTTCTCTACAGACTGTGTGTGTTTCTGCATTAGTCTTATCCTAATGGCAGAGCAGAATTCATGTCTCCTTCAGGCTTGTATCCCTGATTTCTTTCTTAGTGCTTTATCACATATAGTAGGTTGTTAATGACCCTTTGAAAAATGAATCTATTTCTTCAGTGTTCATGCTATTATATTAATTTTTAGACACCACCCACTCAACAAAATTGCCCTTTCCATTACTTGCTTAAAATTTTGTATGTAATACAGACAATTTATACGGCTTCGTGCTAAGTACACTATGGCATAGGAGACATCAGTGACAATGTAGAATGAAACACACAATTTGCTAGAAGAAACCTTGTAATTCTACAATAAATACATCATATGAGAAGTAAGTTCCCAAAGGGATCTTATGAGAGAATGATTGCCATGGGATGGAATTGTTAGAAACAAGAATAGCTGTTATTATTATAAATTTATATAAAATGATGAGTGAGAATAGAGTCACAGAAAGTGGTAGACTATTTAGTGTAAATTGATAAGGATCTGAATTGGTGTGGAATTAGAAGGATGTGATTTAGTTATGAAGAGTCGATAGGACTCAAGCACATACTTGCAGAGTTACATCAATTATCTAAACATTTTTTGGAATATATTTCATTTTGTCCTATTAACATTTTGCTCCAACCAGAACTAAAACTGTTTACTTTGTTCATAGTTGTTACCTCTCTCATTACACAAGTTTCTTGTACTACACAAGGTTTTTTGTTAGTTTTTAGTTAAATTTACAAGACCACTGATTTTGAAAGCTCATTGAAAACTTCTAATTACTTCACTCTAGACAGAATAGACAGAATATTAAACTTGTGAAGTATATGTAATAATTAAGGTAAATGCTAAGTAGGAAACCCAAAAGTTTTAACCAGAAACAAGTTATAGCACATCAGTTACAGAGCTCTGCTCTGTTGACTCCGCTTACCTTTTCTGCCCTAAATAGAGTTACTTTTTATATATGAAAAAATACCACATGTTCCCATTTAAGTACTACCAAGAATAAACAATAACACAATTGCCCAGCCTTTTGACGAATGCTGTCCTCAATCCGTGGTTAGCTTGACTTAGCCTATTCGAAATGCCTCCAAAAAACAAACAATGCAAATAAAACAGAAGTAACTCTTTTTTTTTTCAAATCATTTCCAAGTTGGATTTTACTGCCAGAACCTTTTCCTTAGCTCTTATCTGGGTTTACCGTGTTTTGACTACTTTTCTCTGGTTTTGTCTCATTTAATGCCTCTCTTGGCTCCTGTTCAGACTGGCACAGTGAGGAGCAGTTTTTCTTCTGTTGTTACAGTGTCTCTCTCTTTCTTTTGTTCCTCGGCCATTTTTTCTTTGACTCCTGAATCTCCACCCAGCCTCTAGTTCTCTTTGGTCAAAATCTGGCTATCTTTCCCTCTGCTGTTAAAATATTTAGTTATAATTAGTTATAATTCAGAAAGAGGTGAAAATCTATACATTAAACATGATTCCTCAGAGTTTTCAGCTTCTTTCTCCAAACTCAGAAAGAAGTATTTTATGTATTAGGGAAATATTGATTGATTACCTTCTATATGCTAGGAACAGTTCCATACCCAAGAAATAGAGTAACCAATAAGAAAAGTTTCTTCTGTCATCAAACATATTCTTAAGGGAAGACACCTAAAAATTGTACAAATAATAATATAATTTGAGATAGTGAAAAAGACTTTGCAATGAGAGTTATGTAATGAAGAACACCTGGGAAACTGCTACTCTTGAACAATCAGCCAAGGCAGACCTCTCAGAGAGGTGTCATTGTAGCTGAGACATGAATGAGAGAAAGGACCCAACTATACACAGAATGGAGGCAGAGAACTTCAGTCAATAACAGAGACAAATGCAAAATCTCTTGGGTAGGAACCAGGCAGAAAGAAGTGTTACAAAGCAAAGCGGGGGACATACTGGAGCATAGTATTCTAAAATAAAGGTAAATTGAATGGATATAGATTAGGAAAATGAATATTGAAATAGAAATGTGACAGAATATGGATTATAAAAGTCTCAGCATGGAAGTTTAATGACCAATTAGTAGATTAATTGTAGTCATTCAGACAAGATATAAAAATGGCTTTGATCACATTGATAGTAGTTAAGAAGGAGTACAATGGAAATAGCAGGACTTGCTAAGGGATTGGATGTGGAAGATGGAGGAAAGGGACTAGTCCTAGATTAGGCCATTTTGGGGCTCCAGGTTCTAACGTGTACAAACATAGCAGCCTGTTTAAGAAATGAAATAAAAATCAGCCATGACAATAATAAGGCCGACAGTAAATATCTGAATATCTGCACATGGTTGCATCCCCCAGCATTCAGGTGCTACTTATGTAATTAGCAAATATTTATTATGCATATTCTAGGAATAACACATTTTACTATGTGCTATGGAACAGAGAAAGGTAAAAATAAATATGATTATTTTCACAATGAGATAACAATTTAGTTGATAGATAATATATGGGATTTTTATTTATTAAAAGTAACAAAGCAATATATAATAAATATAAATTAAATGTTAAAATGAGATTTTTGTGAAAAAGGCCATAGAAGAAGTTTTGAGATAGACTTAAAAGCTAAAATTTAAAAAGAATTATGTTCTATCCAAATAAGCATAAGAGAAGAAAGCATACTAGATAGACTAACGGATCACAAGGAAAATGAAAAATTACTCTATTAGAATGCTAAGTGGAATGAATGAAGAGTAATGAGAATCAAAGAGATTATTTTGAAATTAATAAGTTTAACTAAACAAGGCATGACTGGAACAAGAGGAGGAATAGGGTACTATGCAAGGGTAGAAACAACCAGAAGAGGTACAAGCTGACTGATTTAGGACTTCTTTGAAAAGAAAAGATGATGTGACTTGTCAACAAATTGGATGATAAAAGCAAGTAAATGGAGGGAGTCAGAGATTCAGATTTTAAGTTCCAGTGACTGCAGAATGGATACCCAATTTAATGGACACCAAACTTAAAGAAGGAGGTAAGAATTGGAGAAGGGATGGCATCAACTCAATGTTGCACCTGTGGAACTTTAGGTCTTGGTGAAATTTGCAGGAGATATTTTTAAACGAATGGAGATGCAGATAGTTTTATGTTGGCGTTATGCATCTAAAGATGAAGTATTAGAAGTGATACTTGATAATGAAAAGAGGGATGATGCTAATGAAACGATGAATGTCTTCTAACAAGATAGGCAAGGACAAAAGCCAAACTCAAGGCTGGGAGTAAGAGGAAAAAAAAAAAGGACACAGAGAGATGGGAACTGAACTTGAAGAGATTTGAGCTAAAGCAACATTCAAGAAGCTAAAGGAGTTGATGTGAGAGAGTTTCAGTAATATGGTGGTGTTTATAACATCCAAGGCCATAAAATATTCATGGGAAAGAAAAGAGACAAACACCTCTACTCAATCATCTAAGAAGATTTTCACCATAGAAGGCAAGAAGATTTAAGTAAATTCTTTAAATCACAGAGCTAAATAAATTGGCTGAGGTGAAATTTGGTATATTCTTTAATTTTGTAAAAAAAAATTATAAATATATATTTTGAGATCAAAAATTACTTAGTTTGGAAGTGTTGTAACTTTCATAGTTTGTAGTATTGTAGATGGCTAGTTTTCTTTTCCAAATTAATTTCCTCTTTCTTCCTGGGTTTGCAGCTAGCCAACTAGAACAGGCATCCTACTTGTCTTGCAGCTAAGTGTGCCCATGTGGTATGCCATCCTGGTTAGCCCATTCCAAGCCTCTTATATGAGAGAGAAACAGAGTTACATTATTTAGAGCATAGAAGAGTATGCACTTTTTTGTTATGAAAGCTTTGCTATAGTCTAATTTATGTAAGAGATACGGTTCAGAGTTTATGTAACTCTTATTCATATAGAGCTGGCTACTGTATACTCACTTTCATGAGAACACCCATCCATAGAAGATTTTGACAGAGTATGAACAATTATTAAGTCAATACCCAATTGAGACTAGGAAATAGGTATTTTCTATACCTCTCTCCTAAACTCCATGTCATTTGTCATTTTTAATACACAGCATGCCATTTCACATCTCTCTGGCAATGTAGATCATCTCTTCCTAGAATAGTCTCCCATTCTTTTCCTGGCTTATTCCACCCAGTTCTGTAAGATCCAGATCATGAAACCTTCCCTGAGTTAACTAGAAAATTAATCATCCCCTTCTCTTGTCTATATATATAGGTGACCCATGTGCAGAACTTTGTACATAGTCTTACTATAGCATATTACACTGTATGGTAATTATCTTTTTATATTAGTGTTTTCTACTAGACTATGAACTCCATGTTGACTAGGCAGCATGATTTGTTCATCTTTGTCTTCCCATCTTCACGGTTTAAAATTTCTAACACATAGAAGACTTTAAACGTAGTCCAAATCAAAAAAAATTCCCAAGAGGATAGAGAAAAAAAAAATTCTTTCCTTTGGGATAATAATTGTTTCACTCTTGGGAATTTTAGACCCGGAAAGGAAGAATGATAGTGAACATGTACAAATTACTGATTCAACAGTTACTCTCTGAAATGGAACTTTTTAGTGCATTTAAATCTGGTCTAACAGGAGCTGAATCATTATCTGCAATGATAAGATCTGTCAGAGAGATTCTCTTTCATCATTAAATAAAAAGTTGGAGAGAATGATAGATGGTACTCCCATTTTCTGATTTGAGTAGGACAGAGAATTTAATCAGGTCTGATCCTGTCACTCTTTTATGTATGCCCTTGCTCTTGATCAAGAGTCAGGAGCTAAATGCATTAAACCTGCATGCACAAACACAGACACACAGTCACATGTGCATACATGTGCATGAACACACAGCAACATGCACACAGACACTCCTTCTCAAACATACCTTCACGCACTTTGTTTTATACCCAAACTATGTTCTATGTCAATCTTAAGCTGGAATTCAGACCACAATCTTGTGTTACAGAAGCAAAAAAAAAAAAAAAAATCACCTTAAATGCTATGATTTTGGTAATACAGAAAAAAATTGATATTTTCAAATATTCCCCCACCACAAGCAGATGGCTGAAAATGACAGGTGTCCACCTTTAATCAAAGTAAAGAAATAGAGAAAAGTGATCCCGAAGCACTAAAAAGGAAGTTGAAGAAATAGGTGATATCCATGAGGGGAAAATGGCATAATGTGGATGAAATTATATCGAGAAATATGAACCACTACTTGACATTTCCCAGTATTATCAGCCATGCTCATGGTCTCTCACTGTCGTTGGCCTTACTTTGAGGTGGTTTTGCTCTCCTTGATGTATAGTGGAGTCAGGTGGAGCTTCAGTGAATCAATGTTGAACTTACACTGTAGAATAGAGCACAAGAAATGGTGTCAGGGAGAGGTGAATTGTCAGGGACTGAGGCTGGTCCTGGTTCTTGACTGAAGTGATTGACCTTGGGCTACTCTCTCTACCTCTTTGCTCCTCAGTCTTCTCAAGTGCAAATGAATATATTCCACTAGATGGCCTTAAAATCTCATTGAATCTGGACTCTGCTAATTTTGTTATTCTGAAAAATTCAACAAAATTCTAAGGTTCCATTCTATTACAAATAATTTTCTGTTCTATATCCAAATAATTTTCTACTTCTAGAGGAAAATAGAATTTCACAGTGGGCTTTGTCCACTTAGGTTTCATATTTTCCTTACTATACAACAGCAAAAAAAAAAAAAAAAAGGTTAGATTCCCTTTCTAAGTCTCAAGAAAATTTTATGGCATACGTACATGGGTTTATTAGCTGAGGACAGTATTCATAAAGTCTAAGTGCAAAATATCTCAAGTGTAAGAATAATTATTGGTCACTTTACTATCCCTAAGTTGTCAAGAACTTCTCCTGTGCTTACGCCAACATGGTACTGGCTTTCTTTTCCAGCCCTCTGTTCCACTTGGAGTGCCAGTTTCCATTTGTAATTCAAAGTAATATCTTTGCTAAGGAAGGGCTGTTCATAGGTATACAGATTGAAGAATTGGTTTGTCCTATAGAAGACTGAAGCTGTGCTATCAAGTACAAGCCTATAGAATGATAGGACCATGGAACCTTTTACATTATGAGACTTTGATCTGCTACCAAGAAGGCACTAAATTTTATCTATGAATCACACTCCACATGGAACAGCAAAATATGCTCTCCAGTAAGCGATTCTAATGCAGAAGTATGGTCTTAGTGTCAAATGAGTTTTTCTTTATATACTTATAGCACAAGATCAATTGTATTCAACAAATATTTATTGAGTGCTTATTTATTTTCATAGGTGCTAGGAATAGACCAGTCCTCAAGAAAGAGCCTCTGTTCTCATGGAGTTTACTTTCCTATTGGGGTAAGAAGGGAAGAAACAGACAACAAACAAATGAACAATAAATTATAGACACTGTGTTAGGTGATAAGTGATGGAAGAAAGTTGGTGTAGTATGAGGGAACAGAGTATGATGGAGCTGTGGGAGGAAATCAGTTTTGACAATTATATTGATCTATTTGATCAAGCCCTTTTTAGGATCATGTGTTGATACATAAAATGGAAACTCTAAAATAACACTGGCTTACACAGGACTAAAATTTATTTTTCTCTCATATAATAGAAGCCCAGAGGCAGGCATTCCAGATCTGTTACATCAGAAACCTAAGTGACATATATTTATGGTCTTCTATCTTTATGGTCTTCCGTCCTAACAAGTAACTTCTGTCCTCAATATCATCTTATGGATACAGAAGTTCAAACCATCATGGATACAGAAGTTCAAACCGGAAATGTGGATTTCTGGCAAGGGGAAGGATTAAAGACCGGCTAAATGCTCACTGAGTAGCCTTCCTGGACTTTACCTGCACGTGTTCTTGACACCTCATTGATCGGATCTTACTTACATTCTACATTTGGATGCCAGAGTGACCGGGAACTGCACTCTTTTAGCTGAGAACATTGACAGAAAGAGGAGAGGTATATTTGGGGCAGAAAATTTCTGCCTCAAACAATGATTATGTGCTAAGTACTGTAGGTGTTTGATTACCCAGGTCAGTTATTTCTCCTACCATAAACCTCGGCCAGAAAAAAATAGACTCAGACAGCTCTGGAGGCCTCTGGCTGTTCAGCTCAAAGTCCAGAGGCCTTGCACCTCTGCCATTGCTCCCAGTCCTGTCACTGAAGTTCAGAAAGATTCTGCTTTGATGACAGAAACTTCCTCACCTGTTTCTAGGATGGAAAGCATTTATATTCATATTTGTTATTGCACAAATCTGCAGAGCGTGGGAAATGCTGCAAGTACATTTTATTTCCAATAGAACTTACTCTGTAAAATCCCTTTTTGCCTGTAAAATTGTGAATATCTTTTGTGAAATGCCTCTCATAAAATCCTCCCTATTGCTCTGAATACGGTGAATGTTTTTATAGCAATTCTTGACTTTAGGTGAGAAAAGAATATCTTCTCAGCTTAGTGTTGCTGAGAAAAATTTTCCTGTCACTTAGAAGTTTTTCCTTTCACAATTGTCTCACAATAGGAAAGACTACAATAGCTTACATTAAAATAAATTATAATATAAATATATTTTTTCCCTCTATCTAGAAAAATAGAATTATCTTTTACCTGAAAAGTTAGGCCTTAGTCATATGGTAGGATACTTCTGAGACTGAGAAAAACTGTTTCTGTTTTAAAAAGAAATTTAAATGTTTGATTTTTTTTTTTTTTTTCTGAAAGAAGCTACTAGAATTCACTAGTGAAAATCAGTTGCAAAGCTTCATAGGGAATTTAAAAAGTTTGCCTGGTCAAAGTATAATAGGCTCATCAATTTCAAGAACAAGCAGATTAAGGAGAAAAGTCTATTTTTATATGGAAAGAAATAGAAGCCTTGAAAGTTATATGTTATAGAAAAGAAATGAAG
>NW_011888864.1:28269-33131 GCF_000151845.1 Pteropus vampyrus
GTGCACAATATTTAGCATTGTGATAACTGTCTCATTTTACGGCTGAGGAAATCAAAACCTGTGGATAATCATTACTTGCTTGGGTCACAGAATGAATTTGTGGGATATTTATGCCTACAATAGAGGTTTTCTAACTCCCAGGAATGCTTTATTTTCAAACTATTCTTGTGCTTCTTCTCCAGTCCATTTAATTCGGGATTCTGTTTCGTGTTTTTTTTTTTTTTTTTTTTATTTGAACATTGCATCCTTCTAGGCATACTTTATCACATTCTTAGAGTTCTTATTGTGTTATGCCCCTTCATTTCAATAACTCATTATATTTGGTCATTATTCTGTTTCCTCTGGCAACCTGTGAATCTCTATTTCTTCATCTTATATGACACTTTTTGTTTCCGTTTTTATATTGGTTGCCTCTTTGATTTTGCTCTTTTTTCCCTCTGAGGTATGCTAGTTTTCCCTTGGATGTTACCTCTCATCTTCCTACGTTTCCGCATTTGTACACCACCCTTTGTTCCTGCCTTCACTTCCCTCCTGCTCATACTTTGAGTTACCGTAATTTGGGCCTATCTTTTTCTCAGTTCTATTTCAATTGTTCTTTTTCTGCCTCTTCCTTTTCCATTTGTTCTCCTACTTCATCAAATGACATATTTCCTGATCATATTATAATATTTTTCTCTCAATATGACCAGTTTCATCTTCCTGTTTTTCTCTGATTTAGACATGACTCCACGTAAAATGAAAATCAAGGAAAATGTCTTTTTATTTTGTAGATATTTGCATTTATCAATAATTGTATTGGCCAATGTAAAAGTTAAAATCACATTTATGTTTTTACATATAATCCTGCTCCCAAAATACGTCTGTAATGTTCCTTTAGATTTGGGAACATGTGAGAATTCTTGTGGTGAGCTAATTATGAATGGTACTAATAGAAGCAACTGTCAGCTCTTGGCCTTCCAAGTCTTGTAACAGCCTTACCTGCATGGAGGCTTTGGGCTAAACACTATGTCTTAGATGCAAAGGATACAGAGACCCTGCTGCCACAAGCTGCACTGTGGGTTAGGAAAACTGACCAAAAGAGAAGCCCTGTCCCCTTGCCCCATCACCCCTCCAGTCCTAAAGCAGAATAAGCTTAAGACTGATTCAAGTCCTTTGTAGGACAGAGGAAGGAAAGATGTGTAGTGGCTTTGGCAGTGGTAGTATGCAGTGTTCAAGTGGCTTCAGGTGTGGGGTGTTATCTGAGCTACAGTGAAGAGAATCAGAGTCTAGCCTCCAAAAATAAAGTTCTAAGAACTAGATTCCTGGGATCCAAGGATTAGTTTGTACTTTACTGAGGATGAGAAGGAGCAACAAGGGTGAACTCACAAAGGCCCAGCCACACAGAACAACCTTGCTGTTGAAAGGACATGATTTCATGTTGACTCCAGGACATGCTCAGATGGCAGAGAGGGACTTGAAGGGTGACTGGGAACTTCTCCTCTTTCATGAAGATTCCCAATTTGAGGAAGCAAGACTTTTTGATGAGTCAGTCTCTCTCTCTCCCTCTCCCTTTTAAAGATGGTAATCTTAAAAAATAATACGCAGGGATTCACAAACTAAAAATCTGACAAGAGGCAGGTTATTTGCATGCTCTCAAAGTTTTTTTCCTACAGATTACTTATTAGTTAAGGAGAAAATAGTAACTGCAAAAAAGTGTAAGTATTAGACATCTTGACAGAGAATTCAAAATTGACATTGCCAACCAGACTAGAGAGACACTGGGTGCCTTCAAATTTGATACCCTGAGAATCACAGTTATGTATTATTTTTTGGTAGTGATGCATCAGACAAATCCAAAGAAACATTCTATAAAATAACTTGCTGTTCGTCTTCAAAATGTAAACATCATGAGAGACTAAGTAAAGGAACTATTACATATTAAAAGACTAAAGAGACATAGCAACTAAATACAGTATGTAGACTGAATTCTGACACAGAATTCAGTCTACATACTTTCTCTCTCTCTCTCTCTCTCTCTTTCTCTCTCTCTCTCTTTCTCTCTCTCTCTCTCTCTCTCACACACACACACACACACACACACATTCATACATTCACAGCTGTTTTATGTTGTAATATGCATTTCTAAACCTTTGAGATCAAGATAAAAATAAATTTAGAATCATTGGATTTTAGAGCTAACAAGGCCTTACAATTGACTAGTCGCATACTTCAAGTTGAGAGATGAGCCATAGAGTGCAGAAATAGAGGAAGCCTCATTACCCCACCCTCCATTAAGATGGGACATTATCTCCATTCTTTCAATAGCTCCTTCTTTACTCGTGATCTTTCTCAGTATATCCTGTATATTCCAAAGCATACTAAGAACTATGAAAGTTGGGAAGATATTGTTCTGATGAACAATAATGGGTCAAATCTGAGATATATGATAGATGTTTAGAGATCTTCAAAAAGGTATTTTGATAAGGTTATAAAGTATTTGTAAATAACATTTAATTCTCTCATATTTTAAAATGGTTATCTGCCTGACATATTCATAGTGGATTAATTTATGCTTTTTATTTGGCCCCGGATGGATAAACTAAATAGAATTAGAATTATACAAGTAAATGTTATTTCAAACCCTCCAGTAGCAGGAAATAGCTTTATAACAAAATTACATAACAGCTGGTGCTGCTGCCAGTGACCAGAATGATAATGTTTTCTTTTGATTCTCTTGCAACTGCACAGGGTTATTTAGCTACACTGTCTTCAAAGACTTTCAGCAAAGGGGCAGAGCTGGGGGACACTAGGGCTTTATAGGAATAAATAAATAACATGAAGCGGTATAAAGTGCAATCTCATGTGAAATCAACTTTGCAAATTAACATTATTATTTAAATGTAAATAAAATAATAACATTGCTATAACCTGCTTCCTAAATATTAATGTGCATCTAAATCACCTAAAACATGTTAAAAAGCAGATTCTGATTCCAAGTTCTGTGTTGGGCCCGAGATGCTGCTTTTCTAAGCAGTTCTTGAATGGCTTTGGAGGTCTTTGACCCACTCTTTCAGGAGCAGGAGTCTACACCACTGATGGTGGCTGTTGAAACCAGTCAATGTAGTCTGGCCTGTCCTTAAGTCTACAGATGTAGGAGGGCTGATTTTGAGTTGGGGGCTACTGATTTTAATCAAGAGCTGAAGTTCACATAAAGTTGTCATCTTCCTCAGTCTACAGGTCGCCTTGAGGCAAGGACTGTGTTCCATTCTGTGTTTTTACAATACCAAGTCATTTGCCTGCCTTAAATTAACTTTGTTTTCAGTAAGTGTTTTTTTAAGCAGATTTGAAGAAACAATTGTTAAAATTCATTAAACATATTTTCACTCATATCAACCTAATTGTTTGAAGAGACCTTCCAAACTCTTCATTTCAAAAAACCTGCCCATCTGAGTTCTCAGTTGAGCCAATTACAAAATTTCAGAGTCGCCGTCAGCAATTCTGAGGTGGAAAAGAAAGGAAACTAGACGTAGTAACTCTGAGGGCTCAAGTTGGCTGGGAGGCAAATTTTTCTTTAAAATGAAAAAGAGAATTCATACCACCCACTCTTGTTCCATCAGATTATTGCACAGGTCTCCTTCAAGGCAGGACCAATTTAACTTATCCTTGTAGCCTCCTTCAGCCTGGAGTGCAGTAGATGGTCAAAACGTCTCAAGAATGAATTGTTATGGCCTTGTAAGCAAATGGCATTAAGATTCTGAGCTTCATATTTTTAGGCTGATACCTGGAGACTCTACAAAGGAGATTATGATTTTAAAGATCCACTAGATCTATAGCACTCAACCAATTTTTTTCAGAGCAAAATAAAATGAAATTTTTGTATTTATCTCAGATATCTTCACAAAGCCCAGTGCTGCAGCTGCTGTGGGATGCATACAAAGCAGAAGAGGCACAGCGGGGATGGAATAAGTGCAAGTACAACTGCGAAGTTTACAATCTCCTATCTTCTCGAACAGTCATGCAGCCAGAAACTGAGTGGCAGATAGGGATAGAATACACAAATTACAAATACGCCTCTGTCTATCATTGCTCTTAGAAATAAAACTGCACAGATGCTAGCACAAGACTCATTCAAAATAGCATGTGTTGCAGAATGACAATGAAAGTTAAATCCATGCCAAAATACACTAATTTTATAGGTTTTATAGCATTCCGAGAAAGTATAGACATGTCTTTAAGCCATGCAGTGCAGTAGGCCCTGAAGTAAAAGAAAACATTTTTTCATTTTTAAGACCTCAATGCAAAATCAAAATAGCAAAATCTCTTCTTTATTTTCTGATAGTCTATTAGGCAGTCATTCCAGATTTTATTAAATATGCTTAAATTCAAGAGATTACAAAATGGGCCCCATTTTACATTTTCTTTTGTTAATCTAATATGGTAAAACTTGGAGAATTTCTTTCAATAAAACATCCCCTTAATAATAACAATGTAAGTAATTTGCAAGATGAAAAATAAGTGTTGGCAATATGTTGTCCTGCCTTTGAAAAGTCAGTAACGGGAGGAGACAACTACATAAGTGCATATTTATAACGCATCCTGTAGCAGGGACATGCACAGGTTCTTCTGGGAGCACAGAAGAGAAGATAATTAATTGTGTTCAGGAACTGGTGAGTGTCATAGAAAAAGGATGGTGATCTTAAAAAATAATATGCAAGAATTCACAAATTAAAAATCTGACAAGAGGCAGGTTATTTGCATGCTCTCAAAGTTTTTTTTTTTTCTACAGATCACTTATTAGTTAAGGAGAAAATAGTAACTGCAAAAAAGTGTAAATATTAGACATCTTGACAGAGAATTCAAAATTGACATTGCCAACCAGACTA
>NW_011888864.1:33611-37521 GCF_000151845.1 Pteropus vampyrus
ATAGAAAATTTATCTTGTATACGTAATGTTCACAGTGAAGACTTTCCAACTGTATTTTTAAGAAACTTGTTTCTATACTTTAGCAAATACAAAGAGATAGACATTTAAAAATGACTGGCGTTGGCTGAGCAACAATAGATCTGGGAGAGCACAGAATGCAGGAACTTCTCTGCATGAACGCGTGTGTGTGTATGTGTGTGTGTGTATGTTTGTGTGTATGTGTATGCGTGTGTGTGTGTGTGAATTTACTATATTATAAAGACATAAGCAGAAAGATGCACTAATAATCACGTAAGTTTTGGAAATTGCTCTTCATTAAAATAATATAAAGTCTAACCTTACTTCATTCTGTATTTAAAAATACATTTCAGATTTTTTAAAAAACTAAATTTAAAGAGTAAAATAGTACTGAAACAAAACAAAATTATTTAAT
This sequence comes from Pteropus vampyrus, assembly GCF_000151845.1. Lineage (NCBI taxonomy): Eukaryota > Metazoa > Chordata > Mammalia > Chiroptera > Pteropodidae > Pteropus > Pteropus vampyrus. The sequence continues at coordinate 34,045 of NW_011888864.1, forward strand.
CTTGGTGTGAAGAAGGCCTAAGTAATACAGAATGTCATATTAGTATCTATTTTGCTTTTTTATTTACAGTGTCCTTGAAAGAAATTCATCAGACAAATCCTCGAATATTAGTTCTCTTCAGAAGTTTCTCTTTCCTCTTCCCAGATACCCAAACCTCCCTCCCAAAAGCACTCCAAGGCCTGCCCTGTCTCCTCTGCAATAGACCACTTCTCATCTTCTTTCCTGTCTGGAATCCACTTTTCTCTTTATCTTTCTCTGCGCATTCCTTTGACAATTTTGAAAGCATATTCCTAGAAACCTACAGATTTGATTAACTCTTCTCGAAAATTCTATTGGCTTTTCAAATTCAACGTGTCTAAGCCAACTTGTTTTCTTCATTTTCTACTTGGCACTAATCCCAAGTAATTTGGTCGTTTCCCCGGTGTTACTTGCCTTGCCAAATGGGATTTCAGTCATGGTGACAGAAGGGAACCTTGGAATGATCTGACTTCCTGTCCTCTTCAGCTGATTCCGTATCCATCACCATTTATTTTATCTTTGCAATATCTCTCCTTTTTTTCTCCTCCCTTCTCACCAATATTTATCTATTTCAGATTATTATGATCCTTTCCTCTCATATATTTATGTTAATTTTAGTTTTCAGTTAAACATTTTACCATTAGTGAACATTGAAGAATGATATAAAGAGCAAGCCTATAGATTTTGTTCTTTTTTGCATAGATCTAATGCTAAGTATGTGGTTCATTGAGTGACCTTTATATCTTCTGCGAAGAGAATGTCCATCTTGATGAGTGGCTGTTCCTCCCCTGAACAACTTAACAATGCACACAGACAGTGTATATCACCTCTACAGACACTTTGACTCCCAAGTCCGATGTTTCCTTCCTTACTTTAGATCTTGGGATCTCAGATCAAAACAAATAATGTATTGTTGGATATTTACTCTTATCCTGATTTCATCTTATTTCTCTTGCACATAATTTCCTGTTCCCACTGTTTCTTCAGGTATTCTTCCTTTTGTACTTTTTGTACTTTTCGTATCTTTCTCAGTTGCCTTCTTTTTTTTTTTTTAACGAGGCAAAATCCTTAAGCCGTTAAAGGATTATTCCTTCCCTGGATTGTTCTCTCTGTTTCATGCCATTGATACTATGCAAGCCTTGGAAGCCACTCATCAAAGCCTTCTCTACCACCCTTTCTCAAAACACAGACTGTTCCTTGAACACAATTTACCTTCTCTACTTCTCTGCATTTGCTTCTGTAATATTCTCTCAAGGGGATGTCTGTTAAGATAACATGGGTTATCTTCTACCACCTCTACCTTTCCAAACAAAATCTGAGTCCAAGCTATACTTTAAACCAATGACAAGAGTAGGGAATGATTTACTTATACTTTACTGTGAAAATAAGCATAAGTAACCACAATTATTCTTAGTATTTTGTTTATGTGGTCATATTAGTATATTTTCAAGATATGCAGAACATTGTATTTAGAGATTAATTTAGCATATTGAAATGCTTCACCATGAAAGAAGAGACGCAAGTTTAATTCACAAATTTACCACTAATATTCTGCAATATTTGAGAGTGATTAATTTCTCACTTCTAAACCCATCTTTGTTAAATTTGAATAACTTTTTTTTTCTTGAAAGATTCTCAGGGGAAATTTGTAGAGTTATTGGGCCAATTATTGGGCTTGAATGTATACATGAAGATATAGTATGGGTATGTGTTCTGTTTCATCTATAAAGTTTTTTTTCTGAATGCCAGTGCCTTTCCAATTTGAATGACCACAGTGTCAATGATGCATCCCACAAAAACATGAACCCACAGATAAAACACTGACAGCAGACACTCTTGATAATGTTTTTTTTAAAAAAATAAAGAAAATTAGAGCCACTGTGGAACCTCTTTTCAATTCATTAAACATAGGTGTTTCAGTTTATTTTTTATTTGCATTTTCTTTCACAGTGTGGTATGGTAGAAAGTAATACAATGGAATTTGGGAACCAAAGATTTTATATCTTATGAAAAGCACCTAAATTTTCTGTGCCCAAGTGTTCTGTTCTATCAAATGTATTCTCTTTCATCTCAAAAAGACAGTGTTTCTGAGAAATCAAAATAATTAAAGGAAGAATAACCATCATCCATTTTCCAAGGCAGAGGTGACAGTGGAGCCAGGAGTGGCCCTTTTGTTTTGAGTAGACAGCACAAACAAAGTGTCTAGAGTCCCTTATGGTGGCAGAAATGTATTGCTAGTTCTGCAGTGTCATTTGGGTACTATTTGGCAGCGATTTGGGCCAGACTGCATTCTATTTTCCAATTCTGTTTCTCAAGGTTTCTAGGCAATTTCAAAACATTTATTTTCTGTTATAATCAGCCCAAACCCATTTCTGTTGCCTTAAAAGTTAGAGCTCTGGCTAATGCAGTCAATTTATGTGGTCAACAATCTATAGCAAAAATTTAGAAGAAAATGAGACCAAGGATGACTGAACATTTAATGTTTGAAGCTGCAGCTTCAAATCTTAAGGTCTACAGATAATAATACTAATATTACTACTGCTAATAAAAGTAACTTTATTGAGAATTTACTTATGTTAGAAGCTGTACTAAGTAAGCCTTTATATATAGTTCATAGAAGATATAGAAATTCAAATCTAGGAAGAATGAGCCAAATAGAAAGATATGGCTGGCAATTTAGTGCATGATGATGATGATGATGATGATGATGATGATGATGGTGATGATGAGTGAGAAGAATCACAGTTAAGGTCAAAGCCCAAACATTATGGCATTTATTTTCAAGTGTCCCAAGTCTTAGTGACTCTACTGTCCATAACCCCAACTCCAGGTAAATCTCCTTCAAGTCCAAAAGGAAAGAGGGATTTATATAACTGTTGATTGTAGTGATAACCTCTAAGTCTCTTGCAATTAATCTAAGTTTGCCCCTTGGCAAATCCTTCACTTTTTCAGTCCTAATAAATTTAGTTATGAAGCTGTTAATCTCTACCAATTAGGTCAAAGGGACTATTTGAACAGGGACAGTAGTAGCTTAGTCACAGCACACCAGTATGATCTTTGTGGGTTTAATCACTGGAGGAAGGGCATCCATGGTCACATTTTGGTAAGAGCGGTAGCTGGCCAACTAGCCTGATTTCAATAAGTTCTCTTTGCTATTGAAAAGAAAAACAACAACAAAAACGCAGCTTATTTTTAATAGATTGGTAAAATGAATAAATTGTAATGTACAATTAAGGGTAATTAAAGAAATGTGTCAAACAAAAATTTTAGTAAAATAAACACTAACAACCTATCAAGGTCCTTTGTCTGAATTAAAGAATATTAAAAGGTTTCAGGGTTAAAGAAAAAGAAAATATTCCCGGTTAAGCTTGAAGTGAGGAGGCGTGAGTTGGGAGATTATTTATTGCACACCTCCGGAGGAGTTAGTTAGGGTGAGGTATAAGCAGTAAGGGGCAGGCT
>NW_011888864.1:37571-42076 GCF_000151845.1 Pteropus vampyrus
ATGATGATGATGATGATGATGATGATGATGGTGATGATGAGTGAGAAGAATCACAGTTAAGGTCAAAGCCCAAACATTATGGCATTTATTTTCAAGTGTCCCAAGTCTTAGTGACTCTACTGTCCATAACCCCAACTCCAGGTAAATCTCCTTCAAGTCCAAAAGGAAAGAGGGATTTATATAACTGTTGATTGTAGTGATAACCTCTAAGTCTCTTGGAATTAATCTAAGTTTGCCCCTTGGCAAATCCTTCACTTTTTCAGTCCTAATAAATTTAGTTATGAAGCTGTTAATCTCTACCAATTAGGTCAAAGGGACTATTTGAACAGGGACAGTAGTAGCTTAGTCACAGCACACCAGTATGATCTTTGTGGGTTTAATCACTGGAGGAAGGGCATCCATGGTCACATTTTGGTAAGAGCGGTAGCTGGCCAACTAGCCTGATTTCAATAAGTTCTCTTTGCTATTGAAAAGAAAAACAACAACAAAAACGCAGCTTATTTTTAATAGATTGGCAAAATGAATAAATTGTAATGTACAATTAAGGGTAATTAAAGAAATGTGTCAAACAAAAATTTTAGTAAAATAAACACTAACAACCTATCAAGGTCCTTTGTCTGAATTAAAGAATATTAAAAGGTTTCAGGGTTAAAGAAAAAGAAAATATTCCCGGTTAAGCTTGAAGTGAGGAGGCGTGAGTTGGGAGATTATTTATTGCACACCTCCGGAGGAGTTAGTTAGGGTGAGGTATAAGCAGTAAGGGGCAGGCTCCCCCTCTTCTATCGAGTGCATGGAATCCTTTAACACACCTTTCTTCACATACTCTTTCTATAGTTTTTGTCTTTTCCCAAATTTGATTCTGTTCTATGAAATTATCACTACACCCTCCAATATGTCTCTAGAGGAGTTAAATAAGAACTCTGTACAGATTGTGCTTATTTATGTGTTTGTCATATTTGCAGCAGTAGCCCCTGTGCTTAAGACAGTTCTAAGGCAAAGTCAGCACTTGATTTAGGTGAGCGAATGAATAAATGAATGAATGTATGAATGTTCTTTAAAAAAACAAGAAAAACAATATTCTTGTTCAGATGTAAGCCTCTGGCTATAAAAAAAGATTAAAGAACAGGTATTACTTTTTTTGCAATACTTAAAAGTCTAATTAAATCATTTCACTGTTTTGGAAAGTTAAACTCCTCTACGCTAAACCATAACCTGACACCTAAGGCATGTCAGAGACTGGAAATTGGTATCATGCAAGTGGGGTAGTATTGAAGGTACTTGCTTCTCTTCTGTGTGTTAGCAGAGTATTCCTTACTCCTCCTTCTACCACTCTTCTCCCTCCTATTCCACTTCCTCTTTCTTTTTTCTATCAAATATTGGCAAGTGAGCTGAACCTAACCTGAAGCAACAATAAAACAGATATGAATTAAGTATGGTACTCCAAAGGCCTCTTGAGTTTTAATGTTAAAGATAAAACATGAGAAAAGTTTTAATTCAAATATTTCTCAAGTCTTCACATATATGCAAACAAAAAATTGTTGGCACATTTTTGAAGATAAGCGAAAGTAGCTATTACCAGTCTCTCATCTGTGGCCAATATAATCCTTTCCTCTCCTGCTCTCTCTCCTTGTTTCTCTCTCTCCTCTCTTATTAATAAATCGGTATGTCTCCACAGACCTTACATGTATAAGAACTTGATTGAATTCCTTTCAGCTAAAATAAGTTTAGTTTAAATACAAAACTAGAATAATCTTCAAGAGAAGAGTATATGCTACCTTTTTAGAAACATATTATACATTCTTAGTCTAAACTTAAGTAAAGGTTCATTGATTTAGAGTTGGAGAATATTCAATAATAATTTGTGTAAAAAAGTTATTTTAAAATATTCCTAAACTAAATTATTTTAAGTAACAATGTGGCACTTGTTTCGATTTCAACAATATTCTCAACACTTTTTTTTTCACTCAGTCATCAAAAGAGACCTGCATGACTTTTGGTGGGAATGTATAGCAGTACATGCACACTGGAAAACAATATAGAAATTCCTCAAAACATTAAAACTAGAACTACTCTATGATCCAACAATCTCGCTTTTGAAATCGGGATCTCAGAAATATCTGTACTCCCATGTTCACTGCAGCATTATTCACAGTAACCAAGATATGGAAACAACCTCAGTGTCCACTGACAGATGAATGGATTAAAAAAAATCGGTATATATTTATAATGGAATATCATTTACCCTTTAGAAGGAAGGAATTCCTGCCACATGGTACAACATGGATGAACTTTGAGAACAGTATCTGAAGGGAAATAAGCCAGTCACAGGAGGACAAATGCTGCACGATTCTACCACTTGCATGAGATATCTGAAGCAGTCAAGCTCATTGAAGTGGAAAGTCAAATGGTGGTTGCCAGGATTTGAGAAGAGGGAGAAAAGGGAGTGGTTGTTCCAGGAGTGGAAAGTTTCAGTCATGCAAGATGATTGTGTTCTAGAGATCTACCGTACAACGTTGTGTTCATAGTGACAATACTGTTATGTACACTTAAAATTTTAAGAAGATAAATCTCATGGTATATGCTTTTTGCTGCAATAAAATGAAGAGATCTGTATAGATCGTGTTTGATAATATATTTTGCTAGCTACTAATTGTTATACAACCTTATACACTTGCAGGTAGTAAAACTGAATTTCTTCTATAATTATTCTGTAAAGCCTACATTTTTTTTTTAATTTAAACGAACTTCCCCCAATGATTCACAACTATTTTTTTATTATTCTTAGGAGGATACCTGATGAACGATACACTAATGAACAATAAGGCAATTTGAATAAGCAGAGAAAAGTTAATGATTGTTATCCAAAGCAAATTTGGGTTTCTAGAGAGCTTCCCAGATTTGTTTTACTACAATCAAACATTTTCTCCTCAAACATTTTTTCCTCTCGCAAAATAAACTTTGAGTGATAATTTGCATGAAGAAATTTGTGTTATCCTTTTCCAGAACCCTAGTCTAATGGTTAGGGGTTGTGAATCACAGTATAATTAAACAGCCTGCTAAATGATCGATTGGATTATTTTGGTCGCTGCCAACTGGAATAATTAGAGAGCTGCAATAATAGCTCAAATTAGAGTGATTGTTTTACAACGCAAACTTGTTTTAAAGTTTTACCTGTAGTATTTAGGAGAGAAAAAACCTCTTTCAGTGGCAGCCTCCCTGGGTAGCTTTTCTGCGCTGCTGTCCAGCCTCGGTACTTATGCTCTCTGCAGAGTTAGAGAGCTCCTGGACATTCCTCCCGCGCAAATGTTAGTTCCTCCTTACTTAGGCATTCTCCACACTCCTCCGCCAGCATGCCAGCGTTCCATCTCTGTGAGCCAGCCTGATTGTGTATTCTACGGAGTGGAAGACCTTCCCTTCACTGAAGGAATGGCAATATTTATCATTACGCCTAGTGGCAGCTGGAGAAGGAGAGAGAATTACACAGACACAATACAAAACCGAGGGCAGTAAATGTGAATGGTGAGCCACTATCAGAGGCTATTAGAAAGGAAGAGTGACTGTCAAACTCTGAAGTCAAAACGTGTGTAAATAATATATCCAATTTGAAGGGGTCATGGCTTGCTTTGACAACTCTCCACCAAGTTTCACATGTCAGCTTCTGCTTCTTCAGTGTGTCCTTAGGCCTTGCTGCCACTGCCTTCCAGTCACTGTATAGGAAAGTGTCATCACTGCCAAGGGGGCATTCTCCCTGGGTCCCCAACCTGCAGGCTCCTGGTGACTAATTGTTCGATCTTTTGTCAGCCTTCCCTTAACTGGAGGCATTCTGTGTTCAGTACAGGGCTGCTCAGCTCTGCAGTGACCTTCTTCATCTGCTCTTTGAAGCAACAAATCCTCTGATTTAGGACTCACTAAATCCATCCCCAAAAGGTATTTTTAGCTTTTCCTTGTAACCTTTTCCTGGGCCCTCTGGCCAAGACCATGGAACTGGACAGAAGAACAGGCACAGTTCTGTCTTCTCAATCTACAGAAAGCCGAAAACAAAGCTTCCTACAAAGAGAAGCCCAGGGTTCCTTCAGCTGCACCTCTGATGGCCTGGTTCAGGCTCTGAGTTTGGCTCAGACCCTCTGCCATATTTCAGGAAACTCTACATGGTGCCAGGTGCTTTCCAACATCATACACCCATCTGCACAACTGCATGAACTTGGATGCATATTGACTCTTCAAGGCTGTAAGATCCTCAGGTCGTGCTTTCTTATAATTAAAATAGAGACAAAAGAACCCCTATTTGGCATAATTTTGATGAGTCATTCATTATTTGCTCTAAGTTTATCAATAAACTATGTATAAATTAATGAAGCTTAATTAACTCATTCATATTAATTAAATGACAAATTAATGAACATTTTCATCAGTGAGATTTTATTGATATAACAATTCAACTAAGAATAAAAAATTATCATAATTTGTAGATGAATTTTAAGTAAGAGTAATCTTTAGTAGGCCAT
>NW_011888864.1:42126-57304 GCF_000151845.1 Pteropus vampyrus
TCCTCCTTACTTAGGCATTCTCCACACTCCTCCGCCAGCATGCCAGCGTTCCATCTCTGTGAGCCAGCCTGATTGTGTATTCTACGGAGTGGAAGACCTTCCCTTCACTGAAGGAATGGCAATATTTATCATTACGCCTAGTGGCAGCTGGAGAAGGAGAGAGAATTACACAGACACAATACAAAACCGAGGGCAGTAAATGTGAATGGTGAGCCACTATCAGAGGCTATTAGAAAGGAAGAGTGACTGTCAAACTCTGAAGTCAAAACGTGTGTAAATAATATATCCAATTTGAAGGGGTCATGGCTTGCTTTGACAACTCTCCACCAAGTTTCACATGTCAGCTTCTGCTTCTTCAGTGTGTCCTTAGGCCTTGCTGCCACTGCCTTCCAGTCACTGTATAGGAAAGTGTCATCACTGCCAAGGGGGCATTCTCCCTGGGTCCCCAACCTGCAGGCTCCTGGTGACTAATTGTTCGATCTTTTGTCAGCCTTCCCTTAACTGGAGGCATTCTGTGTTCAGTACAGGGCTGCTCAGCTCTGCAGTGACCTTCTTCATCTGCTCTTTGAAGCAACAAATCCTCTGATTTAGGACTCACTAAATCCATCCCCAAAAGGTATTTTTAGCTTTTCCTTGTAACCTTTTCCTGGGCCCTCTGGCCAAGACCATGGAACTGGACAGAAGAACAGGCACAGTTCTGTCTTCTCAATCTACAGAAAGCCGAAAACAAAGCTTCCTACAAAGAGAAGCCCAGGGTTCCTTCAGCTGCACCTCTGATGGCCTGGTTCAGGCTCTGAGTTTGGCTCAGACCCTCTGCCATATTTCAGGAAACTCTACATGGTGCCAGGTGCTTTCCAACATCATACACCCATCTGCACAACTGCATGAACTTGGATGCATATTGACTCTTCAAGGCTGTAAGATCCTCAGGTCGTGCTTTCTTATAATTAAAATAGAGACAAAAGAACCCCTATTTGGCATAATTTTGATGAGTCATTCATTATTTGCTCTAAGTTTATCAATAAACTATGTATAAATTAATGAAGCTTAATTAACTCATTCATATTAATTAAATGACAAATTAATGAACATTTTCATCAGTGAGATTTTATTGATATAACAATTCAACTAAGAATAAAAAATTATCATAATTTGTAGATGAATTTTAAGTAAGAGTAATCTTTAGTAGGCCATAATGTTAATTTCAGAAACAATTGCAAGTTTTTTCAAAGATTAGATTACGCATGTAAAGAGTCTCTTACAATTCCTGGAACATACTAAATACTCTATAAAAGCTTAAAATGTACTTATATTCTTAGTATTGTATAACTCCCAACATGTGTACCATCAAGAGTAGTGGGTAATACGTATGGAGTCTATGGGCTGTGGACATGTCATCAAATATGATTATTGACGATAGTTCAAGATGCTCTAACAAACAAAAATGATATCCTTTTTGAAAAATGAAGTGCATTAGTTACAGTGGGATTTCCTACATGTTATAAAACAGTTTTATGGAAAGATTTAGCAATGAGGTTCTAGCTCTTATAGGAAGCACATCTTTAAACATAGGGTGGAATTTTCTCTTTGAGCCATTTCTGTCTTTTTACTTTGTCCGTGTTGCCTTCCATTTACTAAATATTGATGTTGCCGAAATTCATGTTTGTATTTATGAGAACTGAGCCTCTAAACCTTTTACAATTAAAAGAGGGTCACTGAATATTTAGTTTTAATTCATAAATTTACTAGAGAACAATTCAGAGTATTTAAGTGGAAATTGATTTAATGGGTTATACCCTTTAAGCTCTATTTAATATTAGCGTGCACCATATTTTGATTTATAGAAATGAAAGTAAACCACTGGCAAAGCATGCATATTTTAACTTCTAAATATTTGATAACTCTATAAACATATTCTAAATACACTGAGATTAAAATGCAGTCTGAAAATTTGAACTGCTTAATGTAAAACTATAATGTAATTATTCAATTTTTTCATATGTCCTTTCCTTTCGTAGGACAAACAGAATCATTACAAATATACATGTTATAGTTCCATGAATGCTCTACAGCATAGCAGGGCCGAAACTTAGAAAGACTGAAGTTGGGAGTGTTTTTGTGGTACTCGTAAGAGGTATCCTGTTTACAAGAAATCAATATGCATAAGTGAGCCCAGTTTATGTCTGTAACCTCATGATTCCCCTATTTTTGGAGATGCCTTTAAAATCACTAGATTCTCCCCATGAAGAAAGCGATTCTATTAAATCACCTGTATATTTTTCCATTATAAATTAATTGGCTAACGCATAATTTACCCAATGCATTAATTTAATTATAGAACTATCTAGGTGTATTTTGAGTCTCACAAGCATCAATAGTTATAATGGAGCACACTTAATGCCACAGGCAGTGTGTAATGAAACTGACAGAGGAACAAGGAAGGAGTACAGAGGAAGCAGGAGGGGTGTTAGGAGACACCTCCAAGGGAGTGTGGATGGTGGAGGAAGGGGAAGCACTATATCAGCCACCAAGGTGGGAAAGGGATTTATAGACAGTGCTAACATGCTCAAGTTGGGCCTTCCACTATGTCTTCTTTCCTAATAGAGCTTTTCGTATTCTATAGTCATTTGTCCTACCATCCAACTACAGGTGGTCTTGCAGATACAGTTTGTCTATCTGGATTTTTAAAATATTGTTTTGTTTTACTAATGGTCTCATGGATTTTAGTTTAGATCAATGCATTTCAATTTACCACTCTGTTAAAATCTGTGTTAGCCCTAGGTGAAATTGCTCTAATGTAGGCCCCAGTGTTGAACACTTAGGATGATTTATAGGGACAGTATGTGTGGGTCAGAAACATGGGCTCTGGAGCTGCCACCCTCAATTTAAACCAGGTTCTGCCATTTACTACCTGTGTCACTTGATAAATCACACCTCAATTAACTCATCTATAAACTGGGGATAATGATAGCAGCCACTTTTTAGAGTTGCAATGAGGTTTAATTAAGCATATCTATGTAAAATACTATGCATAGTACCTGACCAATGATAAACACACAATAATCACTAGCTATATTATTATTCGACAGATGTTAACAAATAACAGTTGGTAACCCATGGAGGTATTTACTATAGACTCTTTTAAATTCCAAAATAACTTAAATTTATATTATTCGAGTAAGTATTGCAAAATGGAAGATTCTAGGATACCATAACAGAATTCAGCTTTTCCAGATTTTAGTTTCAATAGACTATTTTTCTTTAAGAAAAACTCAACCCCTTCACCACCTCTCTACTCCAAGTCACATAAATATTAAAAATCATATTATTATACATATGAGTTGCTTTTATGATGCCATAAAAAGTAATTATTAAAAAGTAATTCTGTTTATACATTGTTATTATTAATAACTACCATTTATTGGACACTCTCCCAGTGTCAGGCACTGAGCAAAGAGCTCTACAAATACTTTATCATTTAATTTCGTTAACAAAACTATAAGGCAGGTATTATTATCCCCACTTGCAATTGAGGAGCCTAAGATGATAAGCAAGATCAAGTGACTTAGTAACTGTCACACAACTAATATTGGAGTTGAAATTAGAAAATCAAGCCTGCCAATGTTTTTCTGGAAATCCTTCTACCATGTTTCCTTTCTATACAATAAATTCCTCTACCATATTTTCTCTCTTTACAATAATATGGCAGATATTATATTAAGTACCCAATTATACTGAGTGCTTAGAAAAGTGCTACTTGCATATGTAAAGCAATATAGATATAGGTATACAGATATAGATATACAAATATATGTATACTTATATATGTCATTTTATATACATATATTTTATATTATATATATCTTAGATATCATATATCACAACATTTCTACTCCTTTTTTCTTATAGTAGTATTAACATATTTGACATTTCTATTTACTAAAATATATTTTTACTTATATGCTAATTCAGTCAGATTTTATTTATTTTTTAAAATTCCATTATGTCTTCAGAGTTTTATTTAAGCATAGAGAAGCTAGATGGCTAAGTTGAAAAAAGCTAGCCCAGAGAAAGAGAAAAAACAACAAAGTAATTAAGCCTGCCTCAGAATGAAGTATTATTGATTTGTATTTGCAGTGCTTGAGGTTGCAACTAGAGCTCTTTTGCCCTCTGGAAGTGCAAAAAAAAAAGGTCAATATAAAACATGAATCTACAAATAAATACAGTGTTTAAGAGAGCTGATCTTAGTTTAAAATGAAATAATTCAGGCCATTACATTCTGGACACTTATCCACGAGAGGTCAGTTAAGAAAAAACATAGAAGAGATTTTCTGAGCAAACCTGCTATAGGAAAAGGCTGAAAAACCATAGCAGGTACGTTTGTGCTTTCTATTGATCTCTCTTGCCTTGAGGATAAACACAGTAGGTATCTGTTAAGAGCACTAAGTTCAAGTGGCAACTCTCCCTCTTTACATAAGGCCTGCCTACAGAGCAGCAGAGTGGATAAATCACAGTGGCCTTCCCTAGCACAGTGGCCCCAGGACGCCAGAGGCCAAGTGGAAGTTTACAAGTATTACTGAGTTGTTGGCTGTGACTCCCCAGGAAGAAGGAAGTCCCAGGAGCTTCAGACAATCTGTGGGAGACTCCAGGGACAGCTAAAAGATGTTCTCAGATGCTTGACCTGGAAACCATGAAAAACTTGATGTCAAGGAAGCTCTTATTTTTATTTGCCTGCAAAAATGCAGCATCATTTTTTTCTAGAAAGCTGTTTGCTATTGGGAAGAAGCCATATTATTAGAGGCAAACTAGTTATTAGGGATATTTATATGTCTCAATGATCTATTCCATGGTGTTAGAACTTACAGGAGGAGAGAGTTGTGCCTAGAATCTGTCTCCTGCTTAGGTATGTGCTAATAGGTTTCTTTCTCAATCCATGAGGCTTTTATGAGCCTGCCCTGACTACCTTATTACTCATGCTGGCTCCATTGCCTCCAGGTATCATCTTTACCTACCTCCTTTCAGTTGGAATACATCAGACATCTTGCTTCCTTAGGCTTTCACACCACACTGGTCCCTGCCTGGAAACAAACGTTAGCTCCCACTCCATTAGCTGATCCTCCTCATCTTTCAGATGTTGAGCTACAACTTTACTTCTTCAGGGAATTTCTTTCCTGAACTCCTCCCTCCCTCCTGCCATAAGCTTAGGCATTTCTGCTACAGTCCTAGGCATTTTCTGCTACACTTAGCTTCCAGATGCTGCTCTAACAACGTATCATGAACTGGGTTACTTAAAACAGCAGGAATTTATTCTCTCAGTTCTGGAGGCTAGAAGTTCGAAATCATGGTGTCGGCAGGGCCATGCTGTCTCTGAAGGCTCCAGGGAGAATCTGTTCCTTGCCTTTCTCCTTACTTCCAGCGTTGCTAGCAATTCTTGGTGTTCATCTGCTGGTAGGTGCAGCACTCCAATCTCTTCATCTGTCATCACACAGCATTCCCTGTGCCTCTTCACATTTTCTTTCCCTGTGCAAATCTGCCTCTGCATCGCTTCTCTTCTTACAAGGAGATGGTCATACTGGATTATGACTTCACCTTAACTTGATTACATCTACAAAGATCTTATTTCCAAATAAAGTCACACTTACAGGTACTGGGGATATAGGACTTCATTCAACATATTTAGGGGGGCAGGGGGCACACAATTCAACCTACAACATATAACAACCTGTATTTTTCCTTTAGAGTATCCAGTACAGTCTACCATTGTATATTTATTGTATGATTGTGAGTTATTTTAAGTCTGTTTCCTATAGTAGACAGTGATCTCCATTTGTTCACTCCTAGCTCCATCTGACTCTTTACACAGTTATTGGCACACAGTTCATGCTCAGAAATTTCTAGGAATGAATCTGTTTTCCACTTCTCACCTCATGTGCAAATGTTTTTCATTTCTTTCTTCTCCAAGGCAGGTGTCAATAATAGGCTTCTCCTTGAATCTGAGAGACAAAAAAGCTTCTAGATAGAGGCAATTTTAGAAGCAGAGGTCATGCAGTAGTCATAACTGGTCAATGTCTATGTTGGTAGTGTAGCCAATTTAACCAAAATACGTACCGTTAGAATCTCAACTGGTCTAAGTTTAGCAACAAAAGGGCTTAGAAGAAACTGGAATTCTGACTTTGGAAATTGCTCATGCTTCTATTTTGCCTTTGAGATATTTTTGTTTATTGTAGTGGAAAAATTTTGAGGAAAATTGCTGTTTTTCTTCATTTTGGATAGTTAAGACATCAATATCATTTATAGCTAGACTCATTTGAAGTAAAGAAATCTCTGAACTGAGAATATAGAGCATATTAAAATAACATCAAGAATGCCAAGCCTTTCTAACGAAGGATTTGTTAGAATCAAAATGTTGTGCTCTGTGGTTGTCACAGAGGCTAAATTAGAAGATTCGAGGCCACTTATCTAAAAGTGTATGTCGGTCTACCTCCTTTATGTTAGCAAGTTTTTATTAGACAGTTTACTTAGAATGACTTTTTTATAATTTAACTTGCTCTACATATAGCTTGCTATTATCATATTTGCTCGCTCTGATTATCTGACTAATTCTAGCAGAAAGGTGTATTCTGATATAATTAAATATCAAGATACTTTGTTTTTATTTTGACTTTAGATAGTTATTCTCTGACTAGAAACACCACTTACTGTTAGATTTTTTAAAAATACTTATAGCCATATATATTCATACATTTTATCATCTGTAGATAGTTTGATATTTTAAATTACCACAATATTTTTACTCTTTTACTTCTAGTTTTCTTTGTGACTTAAATGCTATTCAGATTGAGAACTCTAAAATCTGCCATGTATATGGAAAATTTTTTTTTTAAGAAGATACACAGTAAATGAAGATCTCTGATGATTGAATTTTATCTGCCTTTTTTATATAAAGGTCTTGGGCATACTTGGGTCATTTCTCCCCTGAGTAGGTCTATGTGGCATCTTAGTTATTAGACTTGAATTCATGTTATGTGATTTTTGTTTAGCGGTTGCTGATAATTTAAATAAAGTAACCGAAAGTCAAATCATAACATATAATGTAGCATTAGTTTCAGGGTTTAATGTTAAACATGCCTTAGAGTTACATTTATTCAATTTGGTATCTGATATGGGAACTATTTATCTTAAATTTAAGAACAGAATTTGCCCTGATAAATAACAATGCTTGTTATATGTTTCAAAATATATAAGCCTAGTGATATCCTGTTAAATGTGAATATTATAGCTATACAATAATTAAATATATTTCTTGTGTGCAATTCACTTTTTCAGAAGACAAAATTTTGACTTTTAAATTAATATGCAGAAAGTCTGTTAAATAGTTTTTGATCAGACTACATTTAGGGTAATTTCAATTGACACCTATAACTGGGTGAGCTATGGCTCCTTAGAAAACAGAGATGGGAAACTCAACAACAGTGTTTATGAAGGTGATGAGTAGACCAGTGATTACTATAAATTGTAAGGAGAAAGGGAGTTATGATAGATATAGGATTAAGAAAGTCTATATAAATTATCATGGAATATAAACTATCTGAATGCTGTGGCTTCTAATGTTTTCAAAAAGAATTAAAATGATAAATGATAGCAACATTTAAATAGTCTAAATTTATAATATTTTAGCATATTTTCTAAGAAAAACTTGAAATGTATTATTTGACTTGCATTTTTATTTTTTGAAAGCCACAGAATTATCAGGATATACTCTAGCAACAATATATGTAGAATAACTTGTTTTTCTTTACTTTTATTTTTAATTAATATGGTATGTTGATGAAAATCTATAGCGTTGGACTTTATACTAAACCAAGTTTAAAATAAATAGATTTATTGGGTGAAAATATTGATATTGATTTTTTTTTTTTCTTTTCAAAAGAGAAAGCACCTTTGGGCCAAATCTAATTCAACTATCTTTTAAGAAACCAGCTTTATAGGGATATAATTTGAATACCACACAATTCACCGATGTAAAGTGTATAATTAAGTGATTTTTAGCATATTCACGGATATGTGTAATCATCATACGACTAACCTTAGAACATTTTCATCACCACAAAGAGAAACCTATACCCTTTAGCTATTACCCCTTTGTGCCACGATTTCAGCATTCCCCTAGCCCTGAATAACCACTAAGTTACCTTCTGTGTCTATAGATGTGTCTACTCTAGACTTTTTATATAAATGGAATTTTAAAGCATGTGGTCTTTTGTGGCTGGCTTCTTTTATTTAGCATAACGTATTCAAGGTTCACCCATATTATTTTATGTGTCAGTATTTCATTTCTTTTCACTGCTGAAAAATATTTCATAATATGAATGAAAAATAATTCATTTTTCATTTGTCTTTTGATGGGCATTTGGGTTGTTTCCACCTTTCAGCTATTATAAATAGTGTTGCTATGAACATTTATGTACAAGTTTTTGTTTGCACATCTGTTTTAAATTCTTTGGCATATAACCTAGGAGAAGAATTGCTAGTTCATATGGTAACTCTGTTTAAACAATTCAGGAACTGCAAAACTATTTTCCAAAATGGCTGTGCCATTTTACCTTCCCAGCAATAGTCATTATCCGACTTTTCAATTCTAGTCATAAAGACTGTGAGGTGGTGTCTCATTATGAGTTTGATTTGCATTTCCCTGATGACTAATATGTCGAGCACCTTTTTATGTGCTTATATATTCCTTGGAGAAATATCTATTCATATCTTTTGCATATTTATTAATTGGGCTCGTTCAACTAATTTTTAACCTTGGTGATTTTAACTCTCGTGCATAACTTCAAACCTCAATAGAAAGACTTTTTCTATCGAAGAAATGCAAGAAAATTCTCCTTTGTCTGGCGTCCCCTTCTAGCTCTTTCTTTTTCTTTTGCATCCTCCACTTACAAACCCCTATTCACATCCCTCATATGTCGCCTCCACAGAGAAACTTCCCTTGATTCCTTCAGACTGAGGTGGGTAGCCCCATCAAATGCTCCCATGGAAAGGTGTGCTTGTCTTTGCAGCACTTGAATATCGAATATTATTCAACATTGTATATCAGAAGTATCTCCAGCTATTCTGCATGTACTTTCTTATTCAACCATTAAATGTCTGTGAGGCTAGGTAACTTGCCCAAGAACTCACATCTATAAAGTGGCTATCTGATTCCAGAGCTCAACCTCTTAATCTTTACTGGTTCATTTTTCTCATTTTTACCATATTTAATTATTATAAGTAATCAGCTTAATGTAATCCTCAATGCTGGAGACTCATGAGGGTAGACACCAAGCCTCTGCTGCCCACAGTATCCCAAACCCTTTTCTCAGAGTAAGTGCTGGTTATGTATTTTTCCCAAGACTGCAGAATTTCTTGCACCCCTCACTTTCTTTGCCTAGCTCACCCTTGTTTTATCTTTCAAGACATAATCTCCTGTGGAAGGCGACCCTCTGAAACCAGATCATGTGCCCTTATGAGTATGGAGGAAAGTATCTATGTTTCCCTAAACCACAAAATTTATTGCATTATATTTTAACTCTTGCTTTTCCTGACTCTAATAATAAACTGTGAGTTCCTTTGGAACAGGTGGTACAGAGAGGGGTGAACTCTTCGTGCCTGTAATGCATCTCACAGTATATGTTTGTTGAATGAATGAATAGACTTGTCTGGCATATCATAGTCATGGCATTGCTGTGTATCCACTAATATCTGTAATTGCATTCAAGTAAACATTTTCAATTTAGCTATATAAAATTAATTAACTAATGTGAATTTTTTCCTAAAAAGTCAGGCTCTTTGGGTTTTGAATAATATTCCAACTTCTAATACAGTAGGGTTCCTAAGTCACCTCCATGTTGGCAAAATTCCATTTGTTGTAGCCATAAATGTGATAGATAAGACTTCCTTTTCATTCTTGTGGGAGAAGAAACTGAGTTCATACTTATTTCTGCTTGTTTTCCCCCATTGTTTGATGGTTTGCTTAGTGTTGTTGGCTTTGTGTGTTTCTGTGCTGTTGCTTTCTGTTTTTTTGTTTTTTTTTCCTTTTTTTTTTTTTCTTCATATAAATGAACTAAGTATAAAAAGCACTTGGTATATAGAAATTTATTTTATAGGCAATTTTCTGTAGTGTCCCAATTGTTATTTATCAAGGGACTCTTCTAATTTATTGCTACGATATCAGCAACACTGCAGGGTGGCCACACACTTAGCTCTTTGAGCTGTACACTGCTTCCAAATCTCATTGAGGCTAAGCAGTCATTCAAGGGTAGAAGTTCAGTGAGTGAGCATAAGCAGGTCTTGATTCTGCTTTTCTTGATCCTGGGAAAACATCTAACATTTTTCATTTCTTCATTTTTTGTTTCGTTTTTATATTGGAAGGCTGTTGTGTTCCTACTATTAAAGGCCTTTGGTTGGAATTTGGAGATACTTTCTACCTAAAGAACTCTTCCCTGTTAAGCCAGTCATTTAGTAAGATCACCTATATTCTACCTAGTCTTTTATCTGTGACATTCACATCTATTACTTAAAATTATATATACATATCTCTGAAATAAAAAGTGAAGTGCATAGAGGAGGTTTAAAGTATATATAATAAAAGTGCAGGGATTTGGTATGGTCCACAGGAGACATAAATTAGTCTTTCTTTCTCTTTCTCTATTTCTTTTTCTCTCCCCCACTCCCCCGCTTTTCCCCTCAATGCCAAGAGTTTGGTCATTCGGCTGTCTTGAGTTTGGAATTAGAACTCTTTCTTCTGCTTAAATGCTTCTTTTGATCTAGAAAATAATAAATTAATATCCTGAAGCCATAACAGAACTGTATCGCATTGGACCAGCCGAGCTGTAGCAGCCTCTTCGAGAGCAAGGCTAGAACAGCAGCTCCAGCAGCCAGCCTCATCTTTAAAATAACAAGGCCTCTTCAAACATGTGTGTAATGATCCTAGCTTTTTATTGCCTGACAGTTGAATAATTAATTGCAGTAAATTTGTAAGATTATTAAAAGCTTTGAATTGGGTGGAGAAAAGTAAGGAGCATAAATCGTGCTTTTCATTTTTTGTTTATTACAAGTGGTTGTCAGGGCTGTTTTTAATTCATTTAATATTCTTCTTAATAACAAGTCTAATTAAGAAATCAATTAGAAATCTGTAAAGTTAATTTAGAAGGGGGAAATCATAATGGAGTGTTATTGAAATTGTCTTTATAAAAAGAATGCCACAGGCTTTCATAGATTCTTAATCAGAGTCTCCTAGCACCTAAATTAATTCATGTAGTCAGGCACATATATTTTTAGATTTTTATTGTTCGAGCATATCTGAGAACATTTTGGTATATGTTGTCTATGTCACCGAGTAGGTATCTCTTTTGACATTAATGGTTGCTCTGTTGTCAGGAGTTTGGAAATTGGATTACTTTAGGTTAAATAAAATGTGATCGTAAAGATGATTAAGTGATTTTTACCCCTAATGAATTAGCATCTGAAAATTTAGTGACACTCGATGAAGGGAAATCAAACTAAGAGACCAGCCAGTTGTACTCTTATCATGGATAATTTCTCAAATTCTGTTGCTGTCAGAATCTACTGAGACATCATCTTCTCCTTCAGATGATGCCTTTTTATTTCTCACATTGCAAGGAGAACTCGATTCCGGTTCTGCATAAAATGAATCTTGTAATTATTGAATCGCAGGAAAGGTAGCAAATATTTGGCTCTTTCTTCTGGATGAGTTGGAATCCAGCATTCCTCATCTTTTATCTGAGAGTCCAAATTAAACTGAGCAACTATATTTTAGGGCTTTCAGTGCAGCGTGAAAATGTGGGGTTGTATGAAAGTCGAAAGCTTAAAGTTTGAGAATCATTTAATTTTGCTGAACCTTTTGCTATTTCATGAATGTACCTTGCTTCTTGTTTCCAAAATCTCTTCTTTATCTAGAATGTTCTCTTTTTCTGACTGCCTACTCAATTCTTGATTAACTTTTCATTCATTCATTCATTCATTCATTCATTCATTCATTCATTTATTTTAAGGCTGAGAGAGGTTAAGTGACTTCCCAAAACCACACAACATGCTGGAACTATGTTTTCATTTTTCTGCTATTGAATAATTATTCACTCATCCCTTCAAATGTGGAGTGTGTGCTAGGCATCTGAAAAAACTGAGAAAACAAACATGACTAAGGCAAGTCCTTGACATCAGGCTGCTCACTGTCCAATGAGGAGACATTGATGAATAAATAAAATGGAATGTAAGTGAATGGACAGCATGCCACAGGAGGACAGAAGTGGGGCTGAGCAACCCCATAGGAAGAAGTTATAGGATCCATACTGAAAAATAAGTAAGGGTGAGACAGGAAGAGGAAAAGGTTTTATGGGTAAGGCCACATGCAACCTGTATACAAAAGAAGCTCATGATTCAAGGTATGCCATTTTTATTCGTTAAAATAGTTGTACTTTGGTTTCTTCAATTAATAAGTTGTGTTCTCAAATTTTGAACAACAGAACAGTAGAAGGTTGATTAAAAGAGATTTACCCTTACTCTTTCACTGTATGTTCTTATGAATCACATCTGTATTATAGAAGTATAAATGACTTTCCCAGATAAGACTGCTAATGTCAGCTTTTGCTAGGAAGGCATGTCGTCTGTTGTCCTTATCAGTTGTGGTAATTCCTCAGGGCCTAGAGTTCTCCATTTTGACCCAAACTCATCCTCAACTCTGGCTCACACATCTAAAGAACAGGACTTTGACCTCAGCTGCCTTCAAAATCTGACACCTTTGAAACTGGGCACTTATCCTGTAAGCTTGAGGAGACCAGATTTTGGAGCCTCAGGTGATTTCAATAATTTCATAGGATAAAAATGTAACAAAAGTTCCACAGATTCAAGAAGTGAATCCCCATTTAACTGGACATTTTTTAATTAAAAAAGCATGTGATTCCATTAAAGATTGTAACTAATGTGTCACAGTGTTAGACTACATTTACATACTTTTTCTTAACCAGATCGTGTGATTTTAACTTATTTTTATTATGACAGAAATGTAAAGTTTCTGATTATTTTATTATGCAGATGAGCAAATTGGTCCCATTGTGAAAACTATTTTAATCAGTAAAACATATTCATGTTTTTTAAAATTACTATTGCTGACATGCAAATTATTATGTTATTGTCTAGATTAATTGTGGGGAATATTTCTGAGCTATCTTTCTCACATAATTTTCTGGTAATTTATGTATATTTATATTTATATACACTTGTATTTTTTAATTAGTGTATATTCTTTCAATTATATTAGTAATGACCTCATTCATTTCAAAGTATGTTATGTTTATATTCATCTGTAGTAAAGTAAATACTTTTGAAATATAATAAATCTTATTGTTTAAAGAAGAAAAATAAGTAAATAAACTAATAAATTTTAAAAAAAGAAGAAAAATCTAGACAACCTTAAACTTCCCAGTTTTTCAAATTGAGGCAAAATTTTGTAAGAATTATTAGTCATGAAAAACATGCACGTGTGGATATGAATGTGTGCACATGCATGCCTGTGAATGTGTGAGATTAAAAGTAACACAGTAGTATTTCAAGTAACTGTTTGAAAATTAAAGACTTATACTTCTAAAATGGAACATATCTATGTGAGCATTCAGAGCATTATTTTTTTCCTGAACCATTAGAGCCCTGTTCATGTTCCCACAGCTGTCCTCTGAACCTTTTGCAAATGTTAACAATTTATCACAAAGGAGCCAAGCATGGAGGTATATCAGCACAAATTCCTTCATCCTTCTGCACATCAAAGTGATTCCCCATGACAGCAGGTCAGCAGCTGCAATTCCCCAAGTAAAGATCAGCACATCACAGTTTTATCTGACAATTTTTTTTTTTTATTCTTACCACTTAAGGTAATAGAAAAATCATGTTTGAAATTTCATTGGGGTTAATTAGAAAACTCCAGAAAACACATCGCAAGTATTGTGGCTTAGACATATCATGCCTGTCCTAATTTTTTAGTGCTGTTATTTGAGTCTCAGTGGATCTCTAGCAGATCAATTGGGTCATAACTAGGTTAGACTATACTTGTTCTCAATTTAATTTCATCTTGTCATTTAATAGACAAACACTTTCCAAGCTGTTTCATGTTTGAAAGCATTTTCTTGACTCATTTTTTTCTGAGCAGCAGATGCTGTTTCTTAATCTTAAAAGATCTTTAAAGTTGGGTAGATTTCCACTGATTTTGAATTTCTTAAGGTTAATGTTCTATAAACACAGAATCTTGAGAGCTACATTTCTTCATAGGGTTAATCCCAGGCTTGTAATTTCAAATTCTCTTTTGCTTTGACCTCTAAATCATATCGATAATATTGATAACACAACAATTCCTTTCATACTTTTAGGATCACCTTGCTAAATAATATTTTTTCACTGTTTATCCTATTACAGTAACCTTATTTATAGTTAGAATGTAACTCAATTATCAAAAATTGTCAGACTTACTATGTTGCCTTGGGAAATAATGCATGAGATGAATAATAAATATTAAATTATTCATATAAATAACCACCCTGTACAAGGACTCCCCATTTTCTCCACTAAGCGATATGCAGATAACATAAAACAATCAATTGAAACAGAGTTAAGAGATAAGGGCATCAGAAAGCAGAACATCAGTTGCTGCCAAGAAAAGCTTTTAGCAGATGAATACTCAGAAGAGATCAGCTCAGAGTCACCATTTTAGGTATAGCTGAAAGGTCAAATTATCTTAATAACGTATTTCTGTTTATCTAAACACATGGATGCTTAAAAAAAATGGAGATAGGGAATAAGTAGCTTTAGAAAGAAAACTAAATGAAAAATGGCATGATAAAAGAAATTGAAAACGTTTGCTCTGTGAATAACAGTTAAAGAGTGAAAAAACAAACAAACTGGGTAGAGGGGTGATATTTGCAAAGCTGAAATTATATAGAGAGTATACAAAGAACACTCAAAACTTCTTATACTTACGAAGTATAAGAAGCAAACAATTCAATAAAAAATGGGAAGAAAACATGTATAAACACTTTGCCAAAGAGGATATATGGATAGTAAATAAGCACATGACAAGATGTTCAACATCATTAGCCATTACAGAAATGCAAATTAAAACCACTATAAGATA
>NW_011888864.1:57354-61636 GCF_000151845.1 Pteropus vampyrus
ATTTTCTCCACTAAGCGATATGCAGATAACATAAAACAATCAATTGAAACAGAGTTAAGAGATAAGGGCATCAGAAAGCAGAACATCAGTTGCTGCCAAGAAAAGCTTTTAGCAGATGAATACTCAGAAGAGATCAGCTCAGAGTCACCATTTTAGGTATAGCTGAAAGGTCAAATTATCTTAATAACGTATTTCTGTTTATCTAAACACATGGATGCTTAAAAAAAATGGAGATAGGGAATAAGTAGCTTTAGAAAGAAAACTAAATGAAAAATGGCATGATAAAAGAAATTGAAAACGTTTGCTCTGTGAATAACAGTTAAAGAGTGAAAAAACAAACAAACTGGGTAGAGGGGTGATATTTGCAAAGCTGAAATTATATAGAGAGTATACAAAGAACACTCAAAACTTCTTATACTTACGAAGTATAAGAAGCAAACAATTCAATAAAAAATGGGAAGAAAACATGTATAAACACTTTGCCAAAGAGGATATATGGATAGTAAATAAGCACATGACAAGATGTTCAACATCATTAGCCATTACAGAAATGCAAATTAAAACCACTATAAGATATCACAACTATTAGAATAACTAACATTAAATACACATATATATGTATATATATTTACATATTGACAATATCAAGAAGTGCCAGTGATAATGCAGAGCAACTGGATCTCTTGTACAATACTGAAGCAAAATCGTGTAAAAAAAAAAAGTAAAATAGTGGAGACCCCGTGGAAAACAGTTTGTCAGTTTCTTATCTAATTCGGTATGTACTTACCATGTGACCTAGAAACCCTACTCCTTTCTTTTGAAGAATCTTGGGTATTTATCCAGGCAAATATATAAGCATATGTTCACACAAGTTTGTCTGTAAATATTTATAGAGACTCTTCATAATGGCCAAAAACCAGAATCAATTCAAAAGTCTTTCAGTGGGTGAATGCATAAACACACACTGTGGTACTTCATACCATGAAATACTACTCAGCAATTAAAAGCAATGAAATATTAATACATGCAATAACATAGATGCATCTCAGGGGCATGATGAAATTGAGAGAAGTCAGTCTCAAAAGGTTACATACTATATGGTCTTATTGATATTACATTCTGGAAAATACAAAGTACTATAGAGATAGAAAACAGCTTAGTGCTTGCTAGGGGCTAGGAGTGAGGAGGTTGTGTAACTTTAAAGAAATAGTACAAGGGAAATTTTGGGGGGTAATGAGACTTTTCTGTATCTTGATCATTGTGGTTGTTATAGGAATCTACACATGTAGTAAAGCTCTTAGAACTGTACACACAAAATATCAATTTGACTGTATATTATTTTAATATGTACTCTTTTCAAAAGGGTGTTCACATAGCCTCTTGAAATATTCAAGATTCATTGACTCATGTATAGATAGCTTAAGCTCTCCAAAGCCCTGTGTGGAAAACAAAGTCAGAAATGGTGGAGTGAACTTTCAACACTTGGAAGCTCTCTATGTCTCCTGGGATTTTTTGTTTTCTGAGAACAAGTTCCTCAGCTGTTATACTGAAATGTTTAAATTCACAGCTTTTAAACTGCAGCTGCTGAACTATGGCTCTGGAAATCATCCGAAACTGAGAATTGTGTAAATATTATATATACAGTAATTTAGAGGAGAGTCAACATTTGCTTTCCTAACCCAAGGTTTTGAGTTCCTGAAATTGCCAAGGTTGAGTTAACTCTTAAGCCATCCATCTTATTTCTTTTTATTCAAGTTTTCCTATCGACTTACTCTCCATACCAAGGGTATTCTGAAATTCAAATGATTAGATTGCACAGTTTTTTGAGGCTTTGAGATGCGGAATGATTTAAGTGTTAATGATTATTGGGTTGTATTTTAAAACAAAGCAAGACAAGAAAAAAAAATCTTTACCTTGCCTTCTGTTACACTGCCCTCTTTTTAATTTTCTTGCTACTTTGCTAATTATTCCATTCTAACTTGTTTCTGTAGATCTCCTTGTTTTCATCCTCTGAATGGTGACATTTTGTTAATATAGAAATTTGGATCTACCAATTATGTTCCATCACACTCTTTTTTCTTTGAAAAATTACATTCCCTTCTTGACTTTTCCAACAACAACTAAAACTTTCTGTATTTGGAAAATCCCATTATTGTTAAGGGTTGCAGTAGAAATTCACTTGAATTATTGGTGAAAATTAAAGCTGGAAGAAATTTTAGAATGCAAGTTGTCAAAAGATACCTAAGTTTCTACGGCATGTCTTTTGACCCAGCAGCACTGCTTTTTGGAACAAAAAACATTTGTAGAGATTTGTATAATCAAAGCTCATTTTCATTTTAAAGCAAAGACATTGAAAAAGTTAATATGCATCAGTTGGGAATTGTCTAAATAAAATAAGGTAATTATGTATAGCCATTGCAGATTTACATTTATTGATATAAAATATACCCATATTATATTATTAAGTAAAACTATGAGATTATAACATAACATATAATTGATTCTTATTAACATTGATTCCCTTGGCTTTATTAGATATTATTTTTATAATCAGGAAAAAGATTCTATTTTAGGAATAAAATTTAAACAAAAATTTACTTTCATCTTAAATGTCCTTATCATTATGATTTGCCTTATTTCCAGTGATAGGAACCACCAACTCTCCTGACAGCTAGACTTGAAAACTGAAAGCAGTGACCCTAAGAAAGCAATCTCTTCTGCTCTCGCTTTCTCACAATTGACAAGTCTTGACACCTGAGACTCTGCAACAGTGATTCTCAAG
Organism: Pteropus vampyrus; assembly: GCF_000151845.1. Taxonomy (NCBI): domain Eukaryota; kingdom Metazoa; phylum Chordata; class Mammalia; order Chiroptera; family Pteropodidae; genus Pteropus; species Pteropus vampyrus. The sequence continues at coordinate 60,137 of NW_011888864.1, forward strand.
AGAGGCTGAGGATGGATCTGTATATAAAAATCTCCATTATGGAATGGTGTTCAAAGTCACTTTTGCAACTGGGATTCTGAAATATCCATGAACTGCTCACCTGTGCCACCTTGAGAATCATTCTGTGCATCGAAGGCTATAACTGTCAACACTGTTCTGCCATCTATGAATGATCCAGAACAATAACAAATGTTGAGAACCACAGCTCTGAATTACATTCCTTCTTCATTATTCCTACTCAGTCCCTTTCCCTGAATAATTTTAAGAACAGCCTCACTGCTTTTTCTCCTTTTCTTTCTGACATCCACCTTTTTTCCCATCCTCCATTCAATATGTTTACTTCTCTGTGATCAATGTTACCAAACCATAATTTGAGATAGGAAAACAGATGATGCATTTAGTTTTTGCTGAGCTTCTGACTCCAGATTCCTAAATCCAATTTGCCATCTTTTCAGAATTTCTTTTGAAAGAATTTGGATTCTGAAAATCTCCTAGTGAAATAAACATCGTTCAACATTCTCTTAACAAGAAGATGTGACCTGAAAGTTTATATAAAACTAAACCTAGTAGGTGCCGTATAGAAACCCAAATAAAATGCTGTAAATAAATAAATATTATAAAAGATAAAAGATGAATATATATCACTAAAAACAAGAATGGATAAGTCCTTTAAAAGGTAGAAATAGAGAGAAAATATAAAAGAACTAGGCTAGAATGAAGAGAAATTGACTTTTTAAGAGGTCATCTAGGATGAGGAGTCTGTAAGAGAGATAATCAAAGAAGTAAAAGGAAAAATGAAGATGATGATGATGATTTTTGATGCATAGGAGGAAGGTATGGAAATCAAGAAAGAGATTCAATAGGATTAAGAAGGCAAATAAGGTCCTGGTTCTGAAAATTAGGTTTTCTTGTTGTCAGCCGATAAATCTATTATTTTCTCCTTGAATTCAGAAAGGATTTGTGATGCCATCAGAAGAGAATTTGTTTTCTTTTCACCTGCACCAGTATTTCCAATTGTCTTTTTCTTTTGCTCTCTGGAAGGATTAATCCCTTGAGAAAGGCACACAGTAAGATGTAGTGTGTGTGAGAGAGAGAGGCGCTTTCTCTGTGTGTACAAAGTGGAAGAGCGATTGTGAAAGGGGAACCAGAAAAGAGAATCACCTTCTCTGTGTCCAGCAAGTTTTGGGACAGATGGATTTCAGGAAGGTGCAGAATTAAAAGTGATTTAGGCTTATGTAACCCTCAAGAAATTGGAATTAAGTGCCCAAAAAAGTTTTCATCTCTTTTTGAGAATCTTAAATACTAAAATTCTTATTAGAGACCAATGTGAACAATAATTATGTTTTATCCATAACTTGCGATTGATTATAAACACAGATTACAAGCCATTACCTAACGATTCTTACCAGATACTAACCACAGCTCTGCAAAGCCACATTGTAAATTCTGTGCCTTAAAATTTCTAACAGAAGCTATGCTTTGATCGCACATCATCTGAGC
>NW_011888864.1:63146-69760 GCF_000151845.1 Pteropus vampyrus
TTTTTTTTCTACTTTAAAAATTTTTTCGCACTAATTTTTGAGAAGAAGTTAACTCTGGGTGGCTTTTGCCAATGTTGCCAATATTTTGATGTTTTTATTTTCCTTTTGTTTTTAAAATATATGTTCTCTATTTTATAAAAATAATCTGATTCTTCAATTCTGCTTTCAATATGTTAGAAGTATGTGCTAAATAAGACAATATTTTACTAAACATTGTAAAGACCAGTAGGAGTAAAATCCAACACACACACATGCATATACGTACACGTACATATATACACACTATACATATACACATTATAATTGTACACATGTATTCAGACATACATACACAGACACATATACAAATATGCACACACAATTTTACTTAAAATTGAGATAATAAAGAGTAAGGAAGGAATATCCTTAATAAGGATATGGTAAGGAATATCTATGTCATGCTAATTTGAAAGTGTTTTCAAACTATAGCTAGTCGCCATCCTTCATCTTCACCCGTGAATGTCAGCATGACATTACCTTTATTAATCCAATCTAAGATTATTCAAAATATCGAAATTCAGAGGCTTTAGAATCTGATGTTTATTAAAGACCCATGCCCATTTTTGCAAATGGACATAACACACATTTAAATGTTCATTTTGAAAAATATCAGTGAAAGTCCTAATATTTGTAAAACTCTCATTAGCTGTGTTCAGAAATCTACTGTGTTCAGAAATCACAGTAGATGGTGCTTCAGAAACATCTGTGTGGCGTGCAATAAAAAGTGGTGATAGGACTGTGCTGATCCTTTCTACATGCTAAATTTAATTTCTTTTTTTTTTCACTGTCATAGAAAAGTCTTTTTGTTTCTAAATGTGACTGCTAACCAACAAGATTGCTTAAATTACTTTATTATTTTACACAGGATCTGAAGGCTGACAATAAGTTGTGAAAGAAGTGTACATTCATAAAACTGAGGAAAACTAAATTTAGTTGTCAAACTAATAAAATTCCTTTATTCATATCATGGCATGTACTTATGTTTAAAGATAGTCTCTCTACACTGAACTTAATGGTAGTTACTTTTTTAAATGATGTGTTTAATGGGGATGAGACAGCAAGCAAAAAACATATACTCTTTCACACAGTTTTATGCCACATTACTGGATTAGCTCATATTATCTTTATTCTGAGTCCTCAAACACAGACTCCGCTCATTGTCATCTTTGTCCTCTGTTATTTTAGAAAGCTGGATAAGGACTCTTTATTGTTCGTGGATCAAGCATCAGCCTTTTTCTCCTTAAAACCATGAAGGTCATTCCCAATTGCTGCAACTCACAGAATGAATGCTTTCGTTTAGTTTTCAGAACCATTAAGTTAGGCCATCCTGGAATGTGTCACTCTCTTCTCACATTCTCCTTAGCCTGGAATAGGCAATTCATCCTCTTCTTTCTGAGAGCTTCTCAGTTTCTTTCATGCCCTAGTCAATGCCTGAGATACGATTTCTTTCAAAATCAATGGAGCTACCTATTCTCTGAGACCTGAAATTATTCTTTCTTAAATCTGTTTTAAATCCCTGGGTGAAATAGGGTCATTTCCACTGCAATTCAACTTCGGAAATAAATGTGACAGGAGAACTACCCCAGGGCCTGGAACGAGGGAAGCATGCAGTCCGCAGACTGTGCAGAAGGTGATGAGGAGACTGTGGAATGAGTATCTTAAATTCATAGTTTAAATGGTTGTGTTACAGCGTACCCGTGTGCAGTGCCTGGTTATTGTTAATAATAACAACAGATAAGAATATGGACTTTGCTGCTGGGCTAGACCTAATTGGTTTCAAACTCAGCATTTGTTTTGAAATTGTCTGATTTGGAGCAAGTCTCTCTGGTTTACTAAGAAAGATTTCTTTCCTGTTTCATGGGGATGATGGCAATATCAACCATGGAAGGTAATTATAAAGATGAAATAGATTGATTGATGTAAAGGGCTTCACATTGTGTCTGGTAAGCACTCAGTATACTGATATTTAATACTCAATATTCTATAAGCCTGAATTTTCAAAAAAATTCTCCAACTTTACTCCCTTTCTCCCAAACTTACTCTAATCTTTCCATTCTTAATGTCAACACAAAAGTTCAGAAAACAGGTACCATTCAATTATTTGTACAATTCATCCGCTCTCATTTTAGAGTAGTTTCTATAATAATTGTAGTGTAATTTTACTAAAACAGTGCAATTGAATCTCAAAGCTTCTATCCAAAGTGTACACCTATTTTTCATATTCTGTTAATGAACAAACTGTTGCTCAGAGAAGTAAAGTAACCTGTTAATGGCTACACAGCTGACAGCTTACATAACCAGTTTAATTCTCCTGGAGCTCTTTGAGAATGGGATCTGTGTACCAAAGGAATGAAATGATAAATGTTACATAAACCAAGGTCAGATCTGACCACATTGTCAACGCCTATCAGTGAACTGTAGTTCCTTACCCTAGATACTTCTCTTCCTTTATATCTTGTTTTCTATCTAATGATTCAGCCAAAGTGGAGTGAACAGCTTAGTGGGGAGATTTGGGGCTTTAGGTCAGATAGACAAGGATTTGAATACAGGTTTAGCCATTCACTTGCTCTGTGACCTTGAACAAATCCCTTAAGCTCTCTGAGCAAAGAAAAGCAGAATTCAGTAAATAAAAGCCACGTGTATTACCTTATTTTATATGGCCACATGTGGAAGGTGTAAATCTTTCTCGAACAATTCATGTGTGCATGAAAAGTTACTTTACGCTTTTATTTAAATCAATTCAGCCATCATTATGGTCTTAAACTATAATATAGCTAGCCCAGTGGTCTCCCAAACTTAGGGTCATTCAAAACCCTCAAGGTTTTATAGTGAACAGAAAATAGATGTGGCTCCTCAAACCATAGGTCCAATAGCCACCAAACGCCCATTGTCCATTGAAGTGTGTCCCATGAAATCTGATGTCCTAGTATTCCAACTGCTTCGGAACCAATTCTCTTCCTGGTTTGTCATCCCTTGTTAGACCTTCAGCCACTCTCAGATGCCCTGTCACCTTCAGAAGGACAGCGGGGCAATGTGAGTGAGGGAACCTGGGATCTTCCATACTCAAGCATCTCTTTTGCTTTTATCAATTAATTCCACTATCATCCTTCAAAGGCACTTCGCTATTACTATACCAGTAAAGCTTATATAGCTCATATTTCAGGGGAAAAAAAGCCAGAGTGTGCTGGTCTTAAACAACTGCTTCATCTTTTCCCGCAATACAAAATTCCTCTAAGGGAGGGAAATGCAGAAATTTTGCAAAGGGCTTGAATGGGAGATTGAGAAAGATTCATAGCAGAACAACATAAAAATATTGTTTTATGCAAGTTTCCTATAGTTTTGAATTTTTTAAAAATAGTGTAAAAAATTACAGTTTTTGTTTTAACCAAATTAATAGTTTAATACATTATTTTGCCACAGAAAACTTATAGATGATATATAAGCATATAGTAATCAGTAAATACAGTCTATGCCCAAATAGCAAGAAGAGCTTTATTTCTCTCAAAAACTATTCCTCAAAAAAGTTGATGTTTTCTTATGTTTGAGTCCTTAGGAAGTCCTTCATTCTATGATGTATTCTTTCAAATACATATTTTGAAAGTATTGTTATGAGAAGATGTATCGGCTTCAAATAAATTCAAGCAGTGCTGTTTTTATGCCTATTATAATAGGTCGCCTGGTGATTTTTACAAATCAAAGAAATTTGATACAGGTTAATATTTACTCCTTGGGGTACTTTCCTAAGTAGTAAGCTTTAGCTATTGAAGTAAATAAGATTTTTTTCCCTACAAATTCCTTTGGAAATCAACGCAGTATGTAGTTCAGACGTATAACTCCGGAGAGAAATAAGAACAACAAATAGTAACATTATACAGGTGTTTGGTTTGGCATTTGACTTTCAGGAAAGTCATCAAAGAGAGTCAAAACTACTGCCTCTCAGACATAGGGATGTGAAGGTGATGTGCTTTGGGTAACCACTTTTAGATATTCAGAAAATTATATGACATGTAGTTACAAAATGCTGGTGAAGAGATAACTGTTTTGTGAAATATGGATGGAAACTGCAATACTTTTAAAATGACTATATTATTTTATCCAATTTCCAATATACAGAAATAAGTAGATGTATAATTATTTTGTCTATTATTCTAAAATGTGCATCCTGGTATGGTCATTTAAGAGCTGCATAAAATGTTTGCCAAGATATTTAACTTCTCGGTGCCTTAATTTCTCCATTTGTAAAATCTGAATAAAATAGTTATCTGACTCATCGTGGTGGTATGAGAAAAATGTGTTAATCCATGTGAGCATCTGAGACTGGTCTCACTGTAATAGACTTGTTAACTCATCGTTTCCTCAGAGTTCATCAGTATTTAGGCATTTCTGATATTATAACATTTCTTTCTTATTCGCACCTCTGTACATTTTTGGAAGCTTTCACCTCCTTTATGAATTTTGTTTGCCAACTCCTCCCACCAGCTCTATGTGATTTTTTGTCCTTTAATTGTCGGTAAATTTTATATTTGAGTTTTTTATGATGCCAATCACATGCCATATATTCTAAGGTTATGTATAATAAATTTTGGGCCACAATACGATGTACTAACAACAAAGTGCAGTTAATAGAAGACAGGAGTTTAAGGCCTGCTTCTGTTAATTAAACTACCATCTGATGAAGTCACTTAAAATGATTTAACTCATATGCAGAATGTAAAATAAAAGAATATCAAAGGAACTAATAAAACAAAACAAACCCATAGTTACAGACCAGAGAGGAGCAAGTGGGGCAGCGGAGTGAGTTGGTAAAGGGGTTAAATACATGGAAAGGAAACCAGATTTTTTGACATGAGTACACAATAGAAAATACACATATCGAATTATGGTGTTGTACATCTGAAATTTATATAATGATATTAATCTATATTACCTTAATAAGTTTTAAAAATAAATTTAAAAAGTTAAAAAAAAAAAAACCTTGCTGTGTTTTGCTATGTCAAGCCCTCCTCATTGACTATCACTAGAAACACACCTGTAGTTAAACAAGTTGGATTATTACTCGTTACAGTAAGGGAGAACACACCATGGGGAATCATGGGGCATCACAGCAGGAGGATGTTAGAATGGACGTATTATAGCCTTCAGGTTTTTGTTAGGTGATTCAGGGAAGGCTTCAGAGGAGGTGCTTTGCTCTGGATGCTGCATGATAAAATGGATTTTGCAGAATTATAGTAAGGACTAAATTAAATAGGTTTTAAATAGTTAACATAGTATCTGAAAAATATTAAGGACTTATTAAAATTTAGTTTTATTTTCGTGTTATTTTATCTATTTTTATTTTTCAATTTATTTATTTAAATTAGTTTCAGGTATACAGTACATTGGTTAGACATCTATATAGTTCATAAAATGATCCCCCCAATTGTTCCCTCCCTCCCCTGGCCCTCCACCTAGCCATCATATTAATGCTAACTGAATTCCCTCTGCCATGCTCCCCATCCCCGTGACCAACTATCAACTACTAATTTGTACTTCTTTAACCTTTCACCCCATTCTCCCAGGCCCCCAACCTCCCTTCCTTCTGTCCATCACCAAATTGTTCACTATATTTGTAAGTCTGTTTTTCATTAGTTTGTTCTTTTTGTTCTGTAGATTCTGCATATAAGTGAAATCATAAGATATTTATCTTTCTCTGTCTGACTTATTTCATTCAGCATAATAACCTCTAGGTCCATCCATGTCATTGCAAATGGTAGAATTTCATTTTTTAATGGTTGAGTAATATTCCATTGTGTATATGAACCATAATTTCTTTATCCAGTCATCTGTTGATGGACATTTAGGTTGCTTCCATATCTTGGCTATTGTAAATTGTGCTGCCATGAATATTGGAGTGCATAGATCTTTACAAATTAATTGTTTTGGTTTTCTTTGGATCCGTGTTATTTTAGAAGTCAAATCTGTCCTTGATTTTCCACTGAAAAGCAGTGGAATGAAACCCTTTGTTCTAGGCTCAAATGGGAGACTATCCCTCTTCTGTTCTACTCGCAACTTCTGTTAGGTGGCTGTTTTTGCGAATCATGGTGTAAACCAGGTTTAATTGCTGAATTTCCCAAGAGTTAATGTGAAGAAGGCATGGGAATTAGGTGTGAAAACATCGGTGAAACTGAATGCTATTATTTAAATAACACTATCATCACAAACATATTTAAATTTTGATGAGGTGTTATGCAAGGATATGAATTTTATAAAGAGAAAACAATAGAAAGCTTAAATTTAAACTATATTTTTAAGAATTTCAAAGAGAGTCCATTTAAAGCCATTTTTGCTTGATGGTTGTAAGAAAACCTTTGAAGTGGCTAATGGTTCATTGTTACCAAATTATTTTTTAGTGTATTACTTCCCTATTGGTTACAATGATGAGATAAATCTGCATTTAATGAGAAATGTTGAAATCTTGAAAAAAAATTGGAAGTAACATTGCAAAAATTACATTGTGGACAGTTCATAGGACTCAAGGACAGCTCAAAAAGTGTTATGTCATTGAAGAGTGAATATTTCCAAAATGAAATATCCCA
>NW_011888864.1:71375-100854 GCF_000151845.1 Pteropus vampyrus
TAGAACCAAAACTCCTGATTTCAAAGCAACTTCGCCACGGTAGAAAAAGTGGCTGCTTGATAGCTAGCATGAATGGCATTGTCTTGAATGTTTCTGCTTTTTTATGGTGATGGAGAGTTAGGATGTATTGAGGTAACTTTAAAATTTTTTTTTAAAAGGAGGAGACTTGGATTTTTAAACATACATGAGCAAGTTCATTAAACCTTGGCTGCCTCAACTGCTTGTTTCTCATCTAACTTTTTTCCTCAACCATTAAAAAGAAATCTAGCACATAAAATACATGTATGTCCTTTGGGGCCAGTTATAAACAAACATCCTACATTCTAAGTTAATGAAAGTAAGTAAATTTGAAGAAAACCTATCTTCCCTTTACATTTCACTGCCATTTTCATAGTTAAAAATCTGCAGTTACTCCAGGATCTGATGACTAGGAAATCCCTAATCAAACACTTAAACTAGGTCAGCTTAACATATAATTCTATTTGTGAAGTTCTACTACAATCTGAATAATGATTTCCTCCCTGGGAAATAGCTTAGTATTTTCATGGGCATCCATTCAATGTTGAATGAGGAATATATGTATTTTGTACATGCTCCATGAAAGATCTCCCAATTCAGTTAGAAACTGAGAATATCCCAGAAATTCAATATTTTTTTTATTTTATATTTTAGCAACAAAAAATTATTTTTCTGATAAATTAAAGATAGTTCTGAATCATATAATAGTTTAAAAATCAATTTTTAAAAAAGATGTTATTACCCAACAGTAACACTTTAATTATAGACTCAAGATAAATGAAAATGTATGTCCATTCAAAATATTATAAATGAATGTTATAGCAGATTCATTCTCAATGGCCAAGAAAACAACACACTCGTGCATCAAGTTATGAATAGATAAATAAAAGATGGTTATATGTAGAATAAAATATTACTCAACCAAAAAGAAAAAAATGAAGTTCTGATACCAGATACAACATAGATGAACCTTGGAAATGCGCTTAGTGGAAGAAACTAGTCACAAGAGATCGCATATTTTGCTTTTCCATTTATATGAGATTTCCAAAATAGGAAATATAGAGAGACAAAAAGTAGAATAGTGGTTAACTTGAGTTGGCATGGGTTACTGTTAATAGATACAAGCTGACTTTTTTGGGGGGATAAAAATGTTCTAAAATTAGATTATGTGGTGGTTGCACAACTCTGTGATTGTACTAAAAGTCATTAAATTGATAAAAGTCATTAAATTGAATCTTTAGATGGGTAGACAGTACTGTGTATGAATTATATCTTAATAAAGCTGTTTGATTAAAAATATTTTTAAATCTAGTGTATTTTAAACCAATTTATTGAGATATGATTATCATGTAAAAGGCTACACATATTTGATATACACAGCTCAACGAGTTTGGGAATAAACGTACACTGGTGAAACTATCACAACAATCAAAACCATAGTTATATTTATCACCTCCTAAAGTTCCCTCTCACTCCATCATTATTATTATTGTTATTATTATCATCATCATCATCATTACTATTATTTTGTGTGTATATACATGTGTGTTAAGAACACTTAACATAAGATCTACCCTCTTGGCAAATTTTAAGTGTACAATACAGTATTGTTAGCTATAGGCGCTATGCTGTATGGGAGATCGCCAGAAGTTATGTGGGCATCCTTACGTTATTCCTGGTCTTAAAGAAAATACTTTCAGTTTTTCACTGTTGAGTATAATGTTAGCCATGGGCTTGTAGTATGTGGCTTTTGTTATATTGAGATAAAATATACTGTATATCTTTTAAATGTTGTTTCAGTAAAAGAATAGAAATAGATATGGAATGATTTGACTTCAGGGAAAAATAATTAAATGTGACTACATTTTCTTAAATTAATGCTATTTAAAGTCCTTTTTGTCCTAAATGCAATCTACTTTCTCACATATTGTGATACATATTAACAATAATAGCAACAAAAAGTGTCTCTATATTTGAAAATTGGCATGGTAAGATGTTTTACATCATAATTGTTAATAAATATTGTCAATACGACAACATTAAATATGCTTGAAGGACTTTATCTTTAGAATTGGTTTATGAACAAAATGTTTATGTATCAAACCACCTACAACTTAAATTCTATTATTAGTTCAGCCAATATCTATTGAGCCTTCTTTATTTTTCTAATTGTATTTATATATCACTATGCAAACCACTCAGAAGATAATATTCTCTATCGAGTTTTTGATATGGTGAGAAAACATATTGGTCTATGTATAATTGCGATATTAAGACAAAAAAAATCTCATAATAATATAGGTGTATCAAAGCTGGTAACTTCCAAATTTATATGTACAGCTCTGGAAATTAATTCATGATCACACATCCAATTGTATACTAACAACCTTTCTTTGCAATCTCTATTTGGATACATAAGAGACACATCAAGCTCCATACATACTAACCTAAGTATTGATCTCTACTTCCCACCAAAGTTACTCTTCGCTCAATGTTCTTCAGTTCTTCTCCATTTCCATTGTCAAGTCTCATGCATGGAAATCACACGTGACTTTCTCTTTCTTTCACTCCTCACATGCAGTCCAGTCCACTGACCAATCTGTCAGCTTATCTGCCACACGAACTGGACTCGACCAGCTTCTCCCTTCCTCCCAGCTGCTCTTATCTTTCTTACCTGGACCATGGCCAAGAGTCATCTCTGAGCTCCCTGACTCTGCTGGGAGCCTCCCAGCTGGAAGGATTCTTTTTAACAATGAATCAGATCATGTCAATCCCTGTTCAACCTTCCTCAGCTTCCCTCCACACTCAGAATAAAATTCACTCTTCTTTGCCATGACTCTGACTACCACTTCCGCTTACTCATTGCATTTAAACCTCCAATGCCCTTAATATTTCTAACAAATGCTCTATTCTCTCTGCACTGCTTTCTATCTAGCTCTACTGTCTACTTGGAACATTCTTTTACATATTCCAGTGGTATTGCCCTTAGCATTCCTCTGCTACCTTGCCATCATCTGCACAGAGCTTTTGAGTTCCAGCCACTCTCTGTGCCTTTGACCATGTAATTCTTCTCCACAGTGCATAAAGCTTTCTGCAGTTACATCAAATACATATTGATTTATCTATGTATTGTCTGTTTCTCCTGCTAACACATAAAGTTTCTGCATGCAAGGACCTTTGCCTGCTTTGTTCAATACTGGATCTCCAGGAGCTAAAGCAGGGCCTGTTATATGTAGACATTAAATAAATATTTGTTGAATAGATAGATGTGTAGTGAAGGAGTAACTAGACATGGAGGCTCAAGGTATGTGGCTTTATCCAGGATGACCTTTTTTCCTAGATATGAAGAATGACAAGAGAGGGACAATTAGAATGCTGCTAGATACAGTGATGGTAGCGGAAGGTAAAATAGAAAGGCCTGAGTAAAAAGATATGCTGTACTCAATAAAAACATATTTTGGGATAAAGATAGTGCATAGTATAAAACTGAAAACCCAAGTTAAGGTCAGATTTTGGAAATAACTTCCATGTCAGTATTAAGCACTTCGGACTTTAGGTACAAATGATAAATACATTAGAGAACATGAAACCAAACAGTGATGTACTTGGGTCTTTTTAATAATAAATTAGTTTTCTTTTTAAAAAAATTATAATAAGCAATAATAGCCACTGGAAGGTTTATTAAAAAGTTAGTCTATTTTGTCTTATCACATCTTCCTTCTGTTAAAGTTCACAATTTTGAATGCCTCTAAGGCTGGACCATGCAAGAAAACTAAAGCTGGCCTGGCTGGAGGGTTTTCTGAAGAAGAAACGAGGAGAGGGTTTGCCTCACCTAATGGCATTATATTCAATTTTATATTTTTGAACTCGAAGTCAAACAACACCAGTGTGCTGGTAAGATGCGGCCTGAGGGGCTTGAGCCAAACAGTATTCTCCTAGCTCAAATCAACTAACCCATGGGCTTCCCCTGGGGCTGGATGTACCTCAGAGCATGGGGCTGTTGTTCAGTGGAACTGTTTGTTACCTGTCGATCCTTAAATGGTTATTTTCACAAATAAGAAATGAGCAAGCTGTATCTCCTTTTTAAAAAATCTTTTTTTGAGATTAAAAAATATTCATTAAATAACAATATCAGTGTTAATTTAGCTACATTTTCTGAAAGCTTTTAGGAAGTCAGGTTTCACAAAAAGCACAAATATAAAGGAGGAGGGGAGAGCTAGACTTAACCATGTGTCTGCTTTTACTTTTATCTCATTGTCAGAAAAAAAATTCTGACATTCTTGAATTTATTGTTTAAATGGTTATAAGAAGCTTGATACCGTACAGGGATTTTTAAGAGAAGGGGTACAGCTAAAGTACCAAGGTGTGGAATAAGGCTCTCTGGGCCCATGGGAGGTGACCTGCAGTAAAAGAATCAGGTGGGAACAGGTAGGTTCCCATAAAGATGGGTTCTCATCAAGGCCATTGAATTTCTCATTTGTTTTATGATCTTAGATGAATACCTCTCATGTAACTTACTCTTCTAAACTGATAACAACAGAGCTGTACGATATGTATGTCTTTAAATAAAAATCTTCCAAGAGCTTTAACTGAGAAAAGTATAAGGGAAATTTAGACTGTGTTTACTAAAGGATGGGGTGCTAGAATGAAGGGGAGCCTGGAAAGCTCAAACATCTATTAAAGGTCTTTTCTGAAAAACAAAAATTGATATTAACTATATTTTTATAATTTTCACACTGGCAATGTAAAGCATTCTCAAAATGTTTTTCTCATATTTATATTTTCATAAGAATTTTCAAAATATTAAAAATGAGAGAAGACATATTTATCACTCGAGATCATGACTCCTTTGAGCATTTAACCTTATGAAGCAAGCACTCAGTAGGAGAAGCAAGTACCCAAAGTACTAACACTTTGGGCCTAGGAATAACCTGCCTTGTTTTAGGTCAAATATGGTCTGCAAATATTAAAGGTGTATTGAGTCCTTTTAAAGTCAATGTGATTCTTAACTTCCTCCTCCAGAAGAGCCCCAAACCAAACCATAATTTGCTTGCATTTGTTCATGTGAAAAGCAATGAAATGAACTTCGGAAGTTCCATCTTTTCAGTTGGATAGATAAATTGTGAGTTGTTCCTATTATATATCAAAATGTCTTGTTTACATTTAAAGGAATGCCTGAAATCATATATTTCATAAGATGAAAGGATGCAAAAAATTTGTCTTTGTTTTATTTTCTTGTAAATCACTATTTCGTTTATCCTCTTTAAATTACCACATTCAACAGAAAGTAGAATTCTGTTTTCAATAGCCAGCTTAAATAATTCACACACTTATGCTTAAAATTGTATGAGGAAATCGACTTGGTAAACGCATGAAATCACATCTACCTGATATGTTTGACATTCTGATAATGGAGCTTTTCTTTAAATATGTCAGTTTACTGAGTCATTGTACAAAATATTTGCTGTTTCAGCAGCGTAATTCTTAGCAGATGTCTTCATGACAAGATAGGAGATGACACAATGGAAATGACTAAAAAGAAAATTAATACAATGGAAAAAAATGAGAATTGAAGCAAAATGATCTTCCACATAAAATGACTTTTTTCATATTTTATTTTTTCCTTTTTTATTAAATTTCCTGGGATAACATTGATTAACAAAATTATATAGGTTTCAAATGTACAATTCAACAATATGTATATTGCATTGTGTGTTCACCACCTAAAGTTAAATTTTTTTTCATCACCATATATTTGACCCATTTACCCTTATCTTCCTCCCTTCCTCCCCACTTTCCCTCTGGTAACCAGTAAACTGTTGTCTGTGTATACGAGTTTTTGTTTGTTTGTCTTGTTCATTTGTTGCTTTCAGTTTTATATCCCACATATGAGTGAAATCATAATTGTTCTCAACTTTTTCTGTCTGACTTACTTTGCTTACCATGATAATCTCAAGATCCATCCATGTTTCACAAATGTCAGTATTTTTTCTTATGGCTGAGTAATATTCCCTTGTATGTGTGTGCCACATCCTCTTTATCCAATTATCTTTTGAACGGCACTTCAGTTGTTTCCATGTCTTGGTCACACTGAATAATGCTTCAGTGAACATCAGGGTGCATATATCTTTATGGATAAATGTTTTCAAATTTTTAGGGTAGATACCCAGAAGAGATATTACTGGGTCACATGGTAATTCTATTCTTTATTTTTCGAGAGCTCTCCATACATATGTTTTCCATAGTGGCTGTACCAATTTACATTCCCACTAGCAGTGTATGAGGGTTCCTTTTCTCCAACACTTATTATTACTTGTTCTGTTGATGATGACATTCTTACAGATGTGAGGTGGTATCTCACTGTGGTTTTGGTTTGCATTTCCCTAATAGCTAGTGAAGTTGAACAACTTTTCATATGTCTGTTGACCATTTGTATGTCTTTTTGGGAGAAGAGTCTGTTTAGGTTCTCGGCCCATTTTTTAATTGGATTGCTTTTTTTTGTTGAGTTGCATGAATTCTTTATATATTTTGGATATTAGCCCCTTATCAGAGGCATTGTTTGCAAATATTTTCTCCCATTCAGAAGGTTGCCTCTTTGTTTTGTTGATGGTTTCTTTTGCTGTGCAGAAGCTTTTTAGTTTGATATAGTCCTATTCATTTATTTTGGTTTTACTTCCTTTGCCTTTGAGGTCAAAGTCATAAAAATCTTCTCTAAATCTAAGGTCCATGTGTTTAGTACTCATGTTTTCTTCCAAGCAATTTATTGTTTCAGTCTTTGATTCATTTTGTGTTAATTTTAGTGTAGGGTGGCAGATAGCAGTCTAGTTTTATTCTTTTACATGTGCCTTTCTAATTTTCCCTGCACCATTTATTAAAGAGGCTTTCCTTTTTTCCATTGTATATTTTTGGCTTCTTTGTCAAAAATTATTTGCCCATATGTATGTATGTTTATTTCTGGGCTCTCGATTCTTTTCCATTTTTCTGTGTGTCTGTTTCTCTGACAACACCAGATTGCTTTGATTGTTGTAGCTTTGTCGTATAATTTGAAGTCAGGCAGTGTGATATGTCCGGCTGTGTTCTTTTCTCTCAGGATCACTATAACTATGCAGAGTCTTCTGTGATTCCATACAAATCTGATTTTTTTTGTTCTATTTCTTTTAAAAATGCCATTGGGATTTTGATGGAAATTGACATTTCTAAGATTTTTTTTTACAACCACAAAACAAAATAGTGAGGTATCTTTTTTTTTTTTTTGTATTTCTGTCCAGTTTAGAAGTTATATGTGTGAGACTATCAAGTTTTCCCATACTCTTGGTGACAAGTTAGATTGAAACTTCTAACCTCATACATAATAATTGATACAGGTGACCTATAAACTGTGTGTGATCTGTTTTGATGGTATACATAATTTTGATACTATTTTTATGTATGACCTTTTAAATGGAACATTAGTATGAATTTTAAAGTTAATGAGTTGTCTCAGAGAAACAATAAAGTTGTCTATCAGGATATTATTTGAAAATGAATAAAAATTATACTAGATAATATAGATATAAGGTAAATAAATTCCCAAAGTCACTTATATTTCAAGGAAAACAGAATATATCACACGGAAAAAAAATCAGAACAATTAAAGAAGTATATGTCAAATTAAAAATAACAAGAAAGATAAACTAAGCATAAATAAATCATTACTCAATTATGTTTTTCTTTGGTCCCTAAATCTCAGTCTTCTTTACAGTGTCCTCAATTTTCAGACTGATACTATAAAAAAATTATGCTTTATTAAAATAGTTTGAAATGGTTACTTAGTCAACATTATGCATTTGGCATGTAACCTAGAATTTCCAACTGAAAAGTAGAATTTCCACTGCCTTTGAGGCAAAGCAACTTAAAAAATACTTTATTGTATATAACCTTTAGATATGACACAGTGATTTAATTTTAATAGTTTATGGACTCTGTTGATCTATATTTCTCAAAATTTGTGGAGTAATACTTCTAGTTTTGAAGAATTGCTTTTTAAGTGCTTTATATTAAAAAATGTTTTTAAGTGACCATATATGAGGATTTTTTTTTCTGTCATTAATTTATTGACTAAAATAATTAATATAATTAAAAATCAGGTATCTTCTCAGTTTTATTCACAATTGTGTTGATTTTTTTCTTTGTTGACGTATAGTTGTCATTAAGACTCCATCATAGTTATGTATACATGTGTGTTAGTGTATATGTGTGATAGATATGTACATATATACACACATATGTGATGAAACATTGATAACATTTAAAAAATTAATTACTACTACTATTTCTACATGCATTTATTCTCATCCAATTGTTCTGAATGAAAACTACTTCTAACTATTCTCTCAACAGTTTTTTTTTGGGGGGGGGATTAACCTAAAAGAATCTCTTCTAGCCTCTTACAGTATGGCAATTGTCATTGCTATTTTTATTTCTATAGTTGAAGAAACTTCAACTTATGGTTAAAATGATAATATCAACAAGAACAAAAATCAAACTGCTGCTTAATATTTTCACAATCTGTGTGTATTCATTCATTTTTCTTCCCTTCATAATTATTTTGCATAATCATTTGCAAGGGTCTACTAGGTCTGAAATTACTTAATTCCACATTGTTCTCCTAATGTCTTCTCCCCACAATTTTCTCTTCTTAAAATTACAGCAATAAATATTACCCTTTGATCATTAGTCATCATATTCCCATATCTCTTTCTGCACAAAACTTGCTTACTCTCTGAAATCTTGCCCAAATTCAATTGACTTTTAGAAACCTGAAATCATTTTTAATAATGATCTGGAAGCAGACATCTCCAGGACATTCTTATTTTCTTCAACATAAATTGTTTCTATTTTCCCAAAATTTTTTCCCAAGATCTTCAAATTTTTCTATAGTTTCTCTTGTGGATCCAACAATAGGAATTTTTCTTTGAGCTTCCTATAATCTAACACATTTTATCTGCTTGACTTCTTTGCCATGTCATTAATATATTCTCACCTTCTTTTTTGATATAGGAATAAATTCATCATCAGGTATAACTTTCTTCATTTTTCCTTGTGTTTTTCACATAGATTCTGTGAACAGGAGTATTTTATGTGATTTCTCTTTAATTATATAATCAATCTCTCATCTACATAAATGAAACTAATAAAATAAAATCTGATTGGCTTCATCTTATTTTTTTTGGATAACAATCAGAACTTGGAAGGCAATCAAACAAGATAGTTGTACTTCATAAAACAAGAGCAAAGATGCTGATTAGGAATCAGATAAAGTTTACAATTGCTGATTTTATCTGCATGCATGCCGATTCGTGATTTAGTTGTTTTGTTCTATTTAATTGTCAGGTGCAACAAAGACACATTTAATCATTATTATTAATTACAGGACTGCACTTAGGAAAGGTGCTGTATGTATGTGAAGGTACTCGAGGTCTGGTTCCTGACCCTGGACTGTTTACATTTCATAAGGAAGGTTTGCATGTATGCAAATACCTATAGTATCAATCAATTATAGGAAAGCTATATCTAAAGAGAGTTATTAATTTTGATTGCTTTGATTCCAAAAGCCTTTATTGATAGAGTAGCATTGGATGTAAATCATAAATCATCTAGAAGGAAAGTGTATACCAGGTTGAGGGAGTGACTTGTTCTGAGAAGAGGAGATGACCTTACTGATCAGAGTTATTATTTTGTAAGGAGAACACCTAAGATGCAGTTATGCCAGATAAGATGGAAACATGACAGCATTATATAATCAATGGCTCTACACATGTGTTATAGCTTTAACAAAATTATGAAATATTGGTGATCCTTGAAATGATATATTATTCCATATTATTTACTTTTCTGTTATACAAATGCTATTATTTAAATAAAACAGAAAGACTAGTTAACAGTATCCATAGTAATTAAATAGTAAAACTAATCAATCAAATATGTATAAAATATAACAATATATTTGTAACTTTTTTTGTTCTTAGATACAGCAATTTATTTTAACTTTTTGTTAAATGATTGGATATTTATTTGTGACAACATAGATGGACCTCGAGATAATCATGCTACATGAAATAAGCCAGACAGAAAATGTTGAAAATCATATGATATCACTTATATGTGGGATATAAACCTAAAATCAACAAATGAACAGGACAAACAGAGACTCGTAGACATGGACAATGGACTAGTGGTTACCAGAGCATAAGGAGGAAAAGGGAAGGGGGAGGTAGACGGGGCAAAAACATTTAAATCATTTCTTCTATTAAAATAATCAATTAATTAATTAATTAATTTTAAAAAATTAAAATATTTTGTTGCCTGTACAAAAAATATGTAGGCTATATGACTGTGTAGTCTTAACATTTATAAATGCAAGAATTTTAGAAAGGAAATTATATAAAAATAGGACTAATTAATTAGATATTATTTATCTGTAATAAAAATACTAACTTGCTATTTTCTGTTTCATAGTACAGTAGGGTATTTTTACTCCTTGTTTCTTTAACCAGTAATTCTCTGGACTATCTACAGCCTTGAGGACATCATTCTTTTCTTTTGTATAGTGGTAAAATTGCATACAGTCAAACATAAATTTCATTTTGACTTGCAGTTCTGCTCTTATTAGAGCTGCATGACAGATTCCTCGTGTCAGTCTTATGTGATGACATCAAACTAAGCATCCTTTTCACAAAGATATTGGAGCTTGGGATACTTAGGATTTTACTTATTGGTAATAGCAGGTTTTAGACTTGTAGAAATTAATTTCCAGCTATCCAAAAATGCTCGTCTACTTTGTACCTACAGGTTTGTTTTCGTAGTCCAGCTGTTTTTCAATTAAGCTCCTTATGTCTATAAATTCATCATACCAGCTATCTGTGCCTAAAATGCTTGGCATTTTTAAGCACTCGAAAGCACATTGGATAACATCACAAGAGAAGCAGCTCTTTCTCAGGGAACAGGCTTTGCAACAAGTAAAAGGTAATTTTAACTTGTGAAATCAAAGTTGGTTTCCAAATAAGTAACGATTTTAGTAAAGAAATTGAGAAAGAATTTAAATTTGTCCGCCCTTTTCTAGTAAAATTTCCATCTAATTCTTAAGCAGTCTTGTTTCAAAAAAAAATCTAATTTTTTTTTTCCTTTTGAGTTTTTGTCACAGCTTACACATAGCATTGAATGACTCGAGTGCAGTCAGTTTATCTCTTTCTAGGTGCTTTTGGTCTTTTCAAAGATCATCAAATGTTTTTGGTAGAGTGGCATATATAATTCTATTTTAAGTAATCTTTTTCTCTATTCTCATCCTCAGTGTACTTCCAAATCAGTGAGTGACATTCTCCTTTTCCCACACTCTGAAAGTATAATCCTATAGCAGATCAACATTTTAACATCTTTTCTATGGCTGACAATCATAATAACCATGTTGTCTGTGAGTATGATCTCTTTCCATAGCTCTTGAGTTCAAAAAAACTCTCATTAAGTGATTTTGCATGCACTGAGGCAACCGAAGAGTGACTGACCAAAACTTTCACGATGAAAGCCTTAGTGTCACAGGAATGCAAATCACACCCATTAAGCAGTGTTGTATACAAGGCAAAGGGGGCATTTAGAAGGTAATTTGATGGGGAGGGGAGTGAATAAAGAGTTTATAGTCTGAGTGGAATTTACTGAAATTTTTATTTGTGCTTTCTGCCACATATACAGATAGGTGAGCAAAGTCTAGTATGCATTTGGACAATATATCAACAACCAACAAATTTCTTTTTGTTTTCTGTGCTTTTATTAAAATCTTCATAGAAGTCAGACTGCCAATTTAAAACTCCGTTTTTCAGAGCAAAATATGTTAGAGCTAGGAAGACCATTTTTGACATTTTTGTTGCTTGATTGGACACATCATTTGATGTATTACAGAAAGATGATCGTTAATAAGATCTGCCAAAATTAGTTTTATGTTGTAAAGGCCAGTATATCTGTTGTCATTCACCCATGGAACAATTTAGTTGCAACCTCTGATTCAGGAAGTGGTAACTTGGTTTCATTGAGCTATCAAGAGAATGAGATGAGAACATGTGTTTGAATAATATAGCAATGTTTGTGTGGTGTGATAATGTGTATTCACTTGTGTAGTACATGCAAACTAATTAAATAGCTGCTACGTTTCATTGAATGTTGGTGTCTTTTGGGGAGACAAAATATTTTGATTGACTTAGAAACACATGTCTGTCTTATGCTGACACGAGAGGTTCAGTCTCCATAGGTTTTCACATTCCCTTTTTCACCGTACCGAAAATCTATTGTGAAGTATGCGCTCTTTTGGTTATTTATCTTTCTAATCCAATTTTATGTATCCTCTCACCTGTCATTAAAATACCATTGTTGTTTAGCCTTCTTTTTCAGTGATGTCTGGATTGCATTGCCTTAGGTATCACCATTATTATTTTCATTATGTGAACTATTGGGAAACATGGTCACAATATTAATTATGTTAAAAATTAAACTAGTACTGTCTTGATACAAAGCATAACAGTTAAGCAATACTCAAAAAAAAAAAAAAAAACAGACTGTTAAGACTCATGATTACAATGCACTTAAGTTGTATCCTTTGGAGTGATGCAGCAATGGATGATCCAATACTGTGAACTGCAAATCACGGTTGTCAGTATCAGCAGTTGGGTAAAAAACAGCAAGAGGGACCATAGAAGGTGAATCATCTATGCTACATCCATTTGAAACTGAAAACAGCACTGCTTCCAGCTCCTATATTTGGGGCCAATGTTGGAGTGCCGTACTTTCTCCTGCCATCAGTACACATCATCAAAGACTGTTGTCTTAAGCTCCGTATCCTGGAACGTGTTTCCTGGGATATGGGACTCCTCAGGAAAGGCAAGATGCTCTGCTTGGGGAGCCGAACAATTTGTGCATCTTGAATGCTTGAGGGTTGAGAAGGTCCACTAATGGTTTGAAATCTCACAAGTAAACATTTGTTCTTTTTAGCTTAAGTTTTTGTGCTCTGCTAAAATGTAAATATTACAAAGAGATATGAAATATGAATATTACCAGTTGTTTATCATTATTTTGAATGAATTTTCCAGAGAATGAAGCATGAGATTTCGGGAGTTCTTTGAGCAGCCTGGTTTGTGGGATGAATTGAGCAAATCATCCATAACTATAGAAGAGGGGTCTGGTGTATATAGACAATCTTCCCCATATCAAAATATTGCCTTTGATTCTTTCCTTTCTAAAAGTTCTCAATGCCTTCTCTTTGTTTTGTTGTTGTTGTTGTTGTTTTTTATTAAGAATGAAATTTTAGCATAAAGAAAGGAATGCAGACTCTCCAGCAAAAGATCAGCTGGCCTTGGGAATGGGGACGAAGTTGTTTAAAGTCAACCAGAAGATTAGAACAAATTCTAGCTCCTGTACTAGTCAGGAATGACTAGAACAGATAAAATCTGAAATTAATTTTAGTTCTTGTCCTCAGAAAGCTTATAGTTCACTATGGAGGAGCAAATACTATTTTAAAAACTACGTAGAGAACATTTATCATTCCAGCTGTGATAAGGTTGCAAAGGAGAAGCACGTGATTTTGTGAGGTGTAATAAAAGGCAATTGACTTGGTCAGAGTGATCAAGGAAGACTTATCTGGGAAGAAGACCACTGAGCTAATGTTTGAAGAAAGATCAGGAGTTACTTAGACCAGAGAATGCAATTTAGGCCAAAAGAACTGCATGTGCAAAAGCCCTGTGGTAAGAAGCAGTATTCTGTTTTACAGGGATTGAAAAAAGGCCAGTGTGGCAATAGAGGCAATATAGAAGAAGTGGGCATGGTGAAAATAGAGGTGGGTAGCTAGCTATAGGTTAGGTCTCTGTGCTTAGTTGAAATTTTGGGTGTGTGGTTTTTTTTTAATTTAATTTAATTTTATTTTTTCCTTTATCAAGAAAGTCAACAGGCTTCACTTTACATCAGACCCTTTCTATTTGGAGTCACTCCAGTGAGTAATAACACCATTAACCCTTCTGTCTACCTTCTTGTTGATGTTAGCTACCCTAACCATGGTATTCATCTGCCCTCTTAATGTCAAAAACAGATTATTCTGTCTACCCAGATTCTTGTGGTCGCTTTCTCCCATTAGTTTAACCATGGCGAGAAGTAAATTCAGGTCTTTTATGAATACTTTTTTGATAATGCATCACATTCATCTCTTTTTGTCATTATTTCTAAAAATTAAATCTCAACGCTTATCAATATTCTGAACCACAATTGTTAGACTGATTTGTAGGCAAGCAAAATAGTTAAATTCTGATGCAATCAACTAATAATCTTCTGCATAGTTCAGAGTTTCCTCTAATATATTTGTTTTATTTTTGTTTTATTTTTGTCTGTCTTTTTCCCCAACCCCTCAGAACACTTTTTTTTTTTATTTCTAAACTTTGCTAACTGTACATTTTTCTGTAGTCAATATTGGTACAGATAGAAGAAAGATACTCTAACATGGTGGCAGACCTAAGAGAGCCTGACTTACCTAGTTCTAACACTAGTCTAAATGATATTAATAAATTTACTTTATAAAATAAATTTTACTTTTTATTATTTCTTTCCAAGGTTGTTTTCTGTGTGCAAATTTTCTCAGGTAATGACCTTTCTGGCCATTCGTTGTAATTTTTACTTTGCCTGATAGCACTGAGCCTCAGCTTTGAAAACCTCTTCACCACTGATTTTAATTTTCCTCACACATAAATAGAAATAATATCTTTTCCTGCATATTATGAGAAGATAAAACCATAAAGGTAAAATGTTGGTTATGAAAGTATGTCATATAATTCTAAAGATTATAAAAATCTTTATAATGGTGGATTATCTTCTATTACATAAAATTCCAGTGATAAAGTCTCTAATTCATCCATTTTTGTTTTTAATAACAGATTGCTCCATTTTTCATAATTATTCTACATATTAATATCATTGTGAAGTCATTTCAACAGCTGTCTCATTTTGGTTACAGATGTTTTATCCTCAAAGAAAATGAAAGTGTGTACTTCTATTTTTTCTGGAGTTTTGATTGAACCAGTTTTGAATCTAAATAACTACAGAAATATCTAATGTTGCTTCTCTGCGTAGCACATTAGCCGAATCTTATGTTAATCTTTTCAACATATTTTATTCCTTTGGTATCTAAGAAAACACCCTACTTGTAGACGGCAAAGAATTGTTAGAAAAGTAGGAGAGAGACAAATAAATAGCCAATTATAAAAAATACTGTAGAATTGCAGTCCTAGAATTATGGATGGGATATTATAACAAGCCATTGGGAGAGGCAGTGAAGGCTTCTTTGAGGAGGTGATCCATGAAGTGAGGATTTATAGAATGAGAAATTTAAGGAGGCAGTGATGCAGGAGAAAGCACAAGAAAATCTACACACTCAAGAGTAGGTAAATGAGTTTTTAGACTATCAACTTGGTACTATGTCTGGTACCATTGGTTCTCTGTGTCAGGGTAGTCCGATGTGACAGGGTAAGTTTAAAACAGCACTGTAAAAATAAAGCAAAGGTACATTTGCAGTTTACTAGAGTGCCTTAAAAGGTATATGTTCCCAGATATCATTTATCAATATAACAATAATGGCAATAATAATTATAATTATTATTATTCTTTAAAATAATTGATCCTATCATTTCTTCACTTTAGTACATATTATTTTTGCCTTCAGCTTTTTTCTCTTTTTTTCCTTTCTACAGTAATCTTTGTAAGAATAAATTAAACATGCACTATGACTTTCATACTGTTTCATGTTTAGTAAAAATTATGGAGTTTTGAAAGAGAGTATGTGTACCTAGAGGGTGGTAGTAAATATGGGGTAAACTAGAGACAAATGAAGTATATTAGCAATGGTTTCTGATGTGGTTATTTTGATGATTTTCAAATTCCAGTTATTTTTTCTGCTTTTTACAGTTGAATCCTTAATCTTTTCAGAAGTAGAGGATAGGGCCATCCTAACTCACATGACACCTTTGGGACCTGGATCATAGACTCTCTTTTAGTGGGCTCAGTCCCAAGTGGCTGGCCTTCAGCTTCTTCCTGTTGTCTTGGAAGGGCACCCTGGACCCTCTGAAACTATAAATTTAACTATAAATGCAGCATTCTATACTTTTCTGGAAACTGTCCCTTTTCTTCAGACATCATTCACCTTTTTCTTTTTATTTTCAGACCTGGAATCAATCACCTAGAGGAATCCCTTGCAATGTCTGTCACTCTTTATAACTGAGAGAGTCATTTGTATGTGACCCATTATGGGAAAACAGAAACTCTTTCAAGCCTTTGTAAATATTGTGAATCATAACCCCTGGTTTGCCACTTCTGCTCTACAAAATGTCATTTCGATTAGTTTCATCTCAGTTGGGTGTTAAACTGTGCTGTGAATCTACTCAAGACATCTCTGCCCTAATTTTGTTTCTTTCTTCTTCTTAAAACAAATATCTCCAGCTGTAATCCACTGGCTTTTCGGACTTACAAGGCTTTTGTTATACATGACTTTGTTGTAGAAAGTTGTAGCGCCTTTTTAAGTTGAGTATGTAAGAGATGTGGCTTAATCTTGCTGAGATAAAACAGTAAGTTAGGGTAGGGACATGGGTGTTTTTGTTTCTGGAAACTTCAGTGTCTAGTCAACACTATAAGGTTTCTTTGCAGAATAATTAGGAGTTGAGTTGAATCGACTAAACATTTTTATTATTCTCTAGTGCATTAATTATATTATCATTTACCATTTCTATATAATAAACTTGAAGAGAAACCCCCAAGCAAGTGATGCTTATATAGATAATGATACCCCTTTTTAAATGAGATGTCTTGCGGAGAAATAATAAAATGTTACACAGTTTGTTATCAAATGGATACACATTTCCAACACCATGGTTCTACCATGAGACATAAATGTGTGTTGAATTAATGAAATTGTTCTTTAATTATGCAAAGTTTTTATATTGTCAGTTATAAGTCCCATATTTTTTCATAAAGTGTTTCTATTTATTTGTAGATACTTTATCAACAATATATTCACTGTCCAAAAGAATAAGACGTACCCATATACCTGGATACTTACTTCCCAAGTCTACAGCTTTGTGTGTGAAAATTACCAGTGGTTTGTTTATTCCTAGTTATGCCCAAGTAATTTTCAGTTATCAATATTCTCCATCTAGAACTGAAAGTCTATGAATTTAAAAATAAGCCAGTTTTTTGAGTTGCCACAAATGTGTTGAGAGAGACTAGATAGTAGATAATACTCTTCATCCACAGAAGGTTTCAAACTAATCAAATGATGTTTAGAATAGTTTTTGTGTTAGGCTTTGGAAACATACCAGGAACCACACAGACAGGGTTACTGTACTTGAAGAATTTATATTCTATTCTACATTATTTGCTACTTTATTTATAATCAGCTCTCCCTTTTTATGAGTTGGTACAGGTCTTATTAAAATTAGGTCTACAAGTTTTATGGATAGATATAGTTTTAGGGACATATGCCAAGTTTACTCTTCACATGCAACATATTAAGAAAACAGTTATATTATTTCTCAAAACATTTAACTACTGTGAAAACAATAAAAAAAAAAAACTGTTTTGCACTGTAGGCCAACCTTATGAACCAAGAGAATAGATGTTATTGCAGATCTCTGAAGCTTTGGAATGCTGGGAAACATGAAAAGAT
This sequence comes from Pteropus vampyrus, assembly GCF_000151845.1. NCBI lineage: Eukaryota > Metazoa > Chordata > Mammalia > Chiroptera > Pteropodidae > Pteropus > Pteropus vampyrus. The sequence continues at coordinate 89,113 of NW_011888864.1, forward strand.
CCAATGGGATCCAAGTATTGAGCTTGTTGAAGCTCTAGCAGAGGTACCAGTAAAGTGTCTGATTAATTTTTATTAACTGACAATCACTGAGAGAGGCCGTAGTGAAATGCACTGCTTTCATCTCTTAAAGAAACACAGATACCATCAAACTGGCAAAACCTTCTTGATGGGGAGGGTGGCAATTACCCATGAAACCTTACTTGATAACACTTATATCATAGGTGCACATTAAAATTTGCTGAAAAATAAAATATTTTTTAAGGCTTATGTGAGTTAACTAGTGTTTATGAGGCCACCAGTTCCTGTGAAGGTATAAACAGAAGCAGAATTTGATATTCCGTCATGTTCCACTGGTCTAGTACTTTGATCACTGGAAATGCCCTAAAGACAGATACTCTGCAATGTGATCCCTCTGAGAGGCTTTCAAACTAAAAATTCATTATGACTATGAACTCTAGTTTCTCTGAAGACTTTCTCTGTTTGTGCCCACGAAGTTCTGATTTGAAATATAACAATTACCTTCTGCTGCTCTAAAGAAAGCTGCTCTTAGGGCTTCTTCATCACATCCTTCTTTTAAAGTTTAGAATTCTGTACAGACAGCAGAATGTCTTATGTTCTTCTCATCTTTTTCTGCCTGCTGCAAGTGTGCTGTATTGCATGCAGGATATTAATGAGAGCTGCTAATGGATTAGAAGCATTTATTCAAAGGGGCATTCATTCAACAGATATTACTGGCTGGCATGGGAAATCCTAAAATAGGTTGTAAGAAATCCTTGTAGAGCTTTGCTTGTTCTTCATTTAACCTCGATGAAGGAGAAGAAAAAAGAAGGAAAATGAAGAAGAAAGATCTCAGTCCAGAGCACACACTCTTCCCCTGCCAAACCAATGGTTCTCCTTGCCAAGGTCCTTTGGGGATTTCAAAATACTAAAGAATAATTTAAGTTTCAGACATCTAATGTGTTCTCGTGATTGAAAATATGACCATTCCCTAAAGTAATTTTCCGGAAAGTGTTTATAAGGCAAGAGAGTCACAAATGGACAAAAAAAAAAAAACTAGTTCAATTCAATATTGAATATAGAATATGCAGAAAAAAGTAGATAATTCATTTTTTAAGAAGTACTGTAATATATAGGGATATTTCACACATATTTATTTTAATTACTTTTCTGCTTTCGGCGAGCTGTAATGAATGATGAAATTCTCATTTCTTTTTTGGCTTTCTACACTGTGCTATAGTGGTTTGGGGAAAAAATTAGATTTTAGAGTTCGAAAATTTGCATTTAATGTTGGCTTTTTCATTTTCTTGCCTTGGGACTGTGGATAAAGCATTTAACCTCCAAAATTGTGAAAGGAGGGAATATTAATAATAATACCAGAAGTACCTATTCCTTAGAATCCTTGTGAGAATCATACAAGACTTTATATATACATATAAGTCTGTGAATGTATATGCATTTTTTTAAAAAACCTTTTTTAACTAGAAAGATTTTTCAGTTGTTATATTTAGGTGCCATATTTACATTTATGTAATTGTTGTCTTTTATAAATGATATAGTGTTGTAATATCACAAGTGTGAGAATTTAAAAATTAGGTTCCAAGCTAAAGCTTCCAGTTTTTTCTATGTTACCTCATTCTGATCTAATATAATAGTAATAATTTGTTCAAAGCTCTTTGAACAAAAATTGCATGGTTTAATAAATTGTTACAGTTCTAAAAATAATCTGATCTATTTTTTTATAGTGGTTCCTTTGAAGTTTTGTGTCTATAAATCAAAAAGTTAAGAAATATTCTTAAAAGTAGCTGCTTTCATTGCTTTAATAAATCAGATTACTATATGTTACAGGTGGAAATCTGATTAGAAGAAGACCAAACATACATTGCATTTTATCAAATCCAATACACTATCAATTATATAAGAATAAGGAAAAAAATCCAAAGATAATTAAAATGTCACAAATTATTGATTTTATTACATGGCTAGATTTCAGAAATATGGTGGGTAAAGTTGTCTTGGAGTCAAAGAAATTTGAGACATGGAATGAGATTTATATGAATTTTATCTAAGTTAGCTAAAGCATCCATTGTGCTGACTATACAATGTCCATTCATCTATTCATTACTATAAACATTGAGTATGTTTGTTATGTGCAGGCATGATGCTAGATGAATAAAAACAGATACAGTCCATGTGGCATATTGTATATGGGAGCTCATGTGCTATTTGGCAGGTAGACAGTAATCAGTAACCTACCAATAAATGCAATATCTGACACTCCAGAACTATTTAGTAGGGGAGAGAATTTAGTATGGGTTACTCTCAGCATGAATTGGGGAAAGTCTCTCTGGGAAACTTACATGGAACTGAGGCCAGGAGGATGACAAAATATTTATTGAGAAGGGGAAGAAGGAGATCATGATTTACCTTTTCAAATTACTATTTATAAGGAACTTTGCCACTGTGGCTAGGGAACTGCTTTAGGACTCTTCACTCGTATCCTTCTCCTTGCTTGATTAAGTCCCACAGTTTGTCTTCCATGTATGACCACTATCCATTCCTCATATCAGTCTGGACCAAAGTGCATCTCTGTTTTCCCAGGACAATTATTCAAAGCCATTTCCTAAGCTGTTGCTGAAAACTCATTTAATGTATAGTTTTCATTAATTATTTCTCATATATTTCTGAGACATTTATTTCTCATATGTTCTGCAAAATGTGGGTGTCCACTTTACTTAAAATGAAACTTGCTGCAGTTTCTCTGTCTTTATCCATTTCTTTTTTCTTATTCAGATGCTCTGTGTTCTATATTTGAGTCCTCTGCTACAATGTAAATATAGAAAGATATAAAATTTCTTTAGTTGAAAAGTAACTTCCTCATTAGGGTCCCTGATTATATTATTCAGGGTTCTATAGAGAAAGAGGAATAGTAGTGTGTGTGTGTGTGTGTGTGTGTGTGTGTGTGTGTGTGTGTGTGTGTGTGTAGGTGGATGGATAGATGGATAAATGGAGAGAGGGAGAGACATTTATTTTAAGAAATTGGCTTATGGAATTGTGGGTCTGACAAGTCCAAAATTTGCTGGGCAGTCTGGCAAGCTGGTGATCAGGGAAATGTTGATGTTGCAATCTTGAGTCCAAAGGCAATCTGCTAGCAGAATTTCCTCTTGTGGTTTCCTAAGACATTCAATTTCTTGGATGAAGCCTACCCACATTATGGAATGTCATCTGCTTTGCCCAATGTCTACTGATTCAAAGGTTAATATTATGTAACAAATATCTTCATAACAACGTGTAGACTGGAGTTTGACCAAATATCTGGGTACTACAGCATGCCCAAGCTGACACATAAAGTTAATTACCACACTGAGATCATCAGTGTCATGCAGATGGCAGAAATAACGATAATTAAACACTTTCCCCATGACCTAAGTCAACATCCTCTACTTCTGCTAAAGCTTATGGTATTTCAATGACTTGATCATGTAGGACCACTTAAAAATCACAATGTCATGAAGCAGAGGATTCCTCTCAAAATTCCTGATTCTCCACAGCCCCTATCAAATATCACCTTTTCCAAGAAGCATTGGTTAGCTGTAAATTAGACCCCCCAGTCCTTCCATTTAACCCTCAATAACACATTCTTTCCCTTGGATTTTTCACTCATACTGCTTCCCCAGAAACTCTTAGACTGAAGACAGTGTGTCTTTTTCATCTTTTATCCTCCTGGAGCAGTACCTTTCACTTAATAGATGTTTAATAGATAATATTTAATTAAATTACAAAATCAACTAAAAAGTCAAATTCAGTATATCTGTTTACATATTTTAGAGAGAAATAACATTGGTTAGTTCAGTATGATTGCTTTTATATAATAATAACCTATTTTTAATAAGAAAGAAAATATCACTAGGCTTTTTTTCTGTTAGAATTTGAAAGGACAGTAGATTATTAAATCATTTCAGAAATTGTGACATACCATTGTGACAAAGATTTAGCAAACCATTTCAAGATAGTCTTCCATTTATTAAGACTTTTAGGTATGGAAAATTTTCATTCTTGGAGAGAAGTTTTATGATATGAAACCCATTCAATTATGTATGCAATGAACATTTTTCCTTCACTAGCTTTCTTTTGGTCTCAATGACATCATAATGCAATTGCTCTCTAATGCACTAATCAAACTTTTAGCAACCAGTCCAACAGTTATGTTTGTCAGATCGGTTTAAATGTAATTAGTAAAAGGGAAAATCTTCAACCTCAAAGAACCAGATGCAGCCTCAGAACTTCTTTGAATGGTCAAAAGGACTAACATATTCTGATACTGATCATCTTCAGTAACCTCAGAGGAGTACTTCAGTATCAAATGATCAAAGTTTTTTCTGCCTTTTTTATTTTACTTCAGTGTTTTTGAAGAATGCAGCAGAATTAGTAGATATATTAACCAAAGAATATAGGAATGCCTTCATAAACATGTTTGTTTAAAATTAGAGATTTACATCCATGGCCATGCTACCCTGAACAAGCCCGAGCCTGTATGATCTCGGAAGCTAAGTAGGGTTGAGCCTGGTTAGTACTTGGATGGGAGACCACCTAGGAAGACCAGGTACTGTAAGCGTAAAAAATAAAAAAAAATAAGGGATCGTAAGCTGACAAGGTCTTTGCAATCTGTGAGGGCAACCAAAGTTTGCCTCACTTAAAAAATAAATTAAAAATAAATAGAATTAGAGATTTAATGGCAATCCTACTTTTAGTGACTATTTAAAGCTCTAGATTTTACCTTATCCCATGTAATCTCTATTCAAATTCTAAAATATTTTATTTTAGACCAGAATTTAAAGTACAGTAGGTTTTTAGTATAAACAGATTTAACTATCCTATAGAGACCTCAAAGATCCATGACATGTAGCAATTTGGAATTTTACCAAAGAACAAATTTAAATCAAAATACTGCAAGACAGATATGCTAGAATGATTTGGTTAATGAATGAGTTACCATATGAATGACTTATTAAATGAATGACTTAGCTAATGAGTAAGCTTATCCTCCAGAGAGGAAAAATTAGTGTTGTTATTAAAAGAGGGTGTGCGAAGTCAGCATGCCTGGTTTAAACTTCACCTCCTCCAATCACCAGCAATGTGTTCCTGGCCCATCTACTTAACCTCTCTAAGCCTCACTGTCCCCCACCATAAAGTGGGACAACACCAGCAGAAGTACCTCTAAAGTAGCTTTCAGTTACTCAATTTGGCTTTGAAGTTTTGTCTCCATATTATGAGTAAAGTAATAACCTTTCACTGACTAGTATATTTGGTTCTTTATGAAAATTGGACCCTTCGAAACATATTTTTTTCCCGTTTTACATCAAGCCACAAATTCCTTAAATGGGTAATCTTCCTGAGCTTATGTCTCACTTAGTCTTATAATACCTTTCATGAAGGTACAATTTAAAGAGAGAGAAAAGGGGAGAGAGAAAAAAATGGGGAATAGTTGAATGGAAATAATTGTGCATGATTTTAAAAAGATGATTTATTCCTTCTACAATATTAATTTCCTCCTGAGTTCTTGGAAAAACAATTCACGATGACCTAAAATAAGTTACCAGCAAGTTTCAAATATATGACTATAACATTTCATGTGACTAAAATATTGTTTTACAATAAGCTAAAACTGTAGGAGCATAAGATCCTCCTTTAAAGTCAAGATGTTAATTAGTTATGCATATAATTAGAAAGGAAGCATTAGCTACTGCATTTTAATTTTTTTTCTGGAGCATATCTCACTTAAAATCTTATCTAGCCCTTTAATTGAGTTTAGCAATTAACTATTTAAATCTTTTATTCACCAAAGAACAAAAAGTCACAACTATGAAAGTGAATACATATAGAATATATGCCGATGATAAATGTTATCTATAAAAATGCTAGTGTGGAGGAGAGCAGGATTCAAGTGGTTATCTTTTGACAGATAGATTAAAGTAATAAAAATATTTAAAATATAGAAAATTTATGTAATATTGATATTTCTTTAATATGACTATGAAAATAAAATAAGACATGTTTTATGAAACAAAATTATTTATGAGACTAATAGTTATGGTATCAGGAATTTTGAAATTTTGATTTTATATTAGATATCATAAGGATTTTACATTGCCAATTCGGATGGTCAGATATCTAGGATGCTTTGAAACACTCGAAGACCAGGGCAGGGAGAGAGGAAACCAACCAGGGTGTGGGGTGGCCATTCCTCACCTGAACGCTGACATGAATGGTACCTTCTTCAAAAGGTTGGACTTACCGTTTTATTTGCTTTTTTTGGCCTTCGGACTTGTTTTGATTAAAAAAAGTGACTTTGATGTGAACAATTTTTACTTTACCTGTTTCGCCAGGTGCTCTACATGATAAAACTCTAGAGAAACCAGAACTAACTTTCATGGAAAGTCAGACATTATTTCATTTTAGGATCTGGAACAAGTAAATTTGTTTTAAAGATTCTGTATATTAATCAAATATATATTTTATTTTTTTAATTTTTTTTAGATGAGGCGACTCTTGGTTGACCTTACAGATTGCAAGGACCTTGTTGGCTTACCATCCCTTATTTTTTATATTTTAAGCCTACAGCACCTGATCTTTCTAGTTGGTCTCCCATCCAAGTACTAACCAGGCCCGACCCTGCTTAGCTACCAAGATCAGACAGGATCGGGCTTGTTCAGGATAGCATGGCTGTAGACCTCAAATACATATTTTAATACTTAATATAACTATATAAGATACTTATATAACAGTGAATTTTTGCAATACCTGTCACTTATTAAACATTCAGTAAAGAATGGCAAATATTATTACCGAGAAACTCACGTAACTGTGCCTTACCTTTCTTGTTACATCATATTTATAAATAACATATTTGAAAATAGTATTATATGAAGTATATGTATTTCAAGGTTACTACAATAGGGGAGAGAGGCCAGAAACCAATATGAATTCAACTCTGCTGAAACAAAGGGCTGAAATGTTTTATGAGCTAGAGAACAAGGATCGTAGGCTATCTGAGTTTGCTAATTGTTCCTATCCAGAGAATTAGTAGACTTTCCATGATGGAAGATATTGTCACAACTTGTAGCTACTCAGTGTAAGAGTTAGGTCCCACCCCTCCCCATAGAGAATGGGATGTTGAGGCGCTATCTTCTTTGCTGACTATATTTCAAAGAGATAGCCCCTGGATCTTTGAGGAGGACATTCCTGGGTAGTAGAAGAGGAAAGAGGCTTTTACACAGATTTACATCTCAAAGGGGCAGAGAAAGTACTTACAAGTTTTCTAAAGTGAATGCTTTAAGACAAGCGGGGTTAGGGGCCTAGAATCAGGAAGGAGGCTGTCTGAAGTTTTGTCCTGTGGAAGATACATTAAATCTATCTTGGCCAACCACCAAAGTGACCTCCTGACAGAGCAAAGCTCAGTTCTTTACCTCCACTAAAGCAGACCACGTGACAAAGTCTGTAAGTGCTTTAAGAAAGAGGAACCCACTGATGGATATTTACCGGCTTTTGAGGTCTGGCCTTGAGTTACAATGACTCTTTTAATGCAGGGATCTGATTGGGATTGAGCTGAATGCATGACCCTGTAGATTAAGATTGGTGGATTTAGAAAGATGAGGGTCTTGAAGCAAATATTTATTAATAAAGTTGTTTCATTAGAGAATAGAGCTTGTTTGAGCAGTCTGTTGGTTTGGAGAAAGTTTCTGATGCAAATGATTAAGTTTTTTACTGGTTTACGGCCTATCTTCCTTGAGCAAGCATTTTCTGGAACAAGTAATAAAATCATAATAGAAACCGTTAATCTTGGTCCTGGTAATTAAACTGGGAGATACCTTGAGGTCAATTCTTAGTGGTTAATTGAACATTCAACTGTATATATTTTTTTTAATTGAAATAAAAGACAAAGGTGGTTTTCATTTCACTTGGATTTGTTTCTTGACTCAGTTTCCCTGACTACAAATGTCATTGGTGCATCTTTAAGCATCTCATGAAAATACTTTTTATGGTCACAGTAAAATGATTTGTATTTTTAAAGGAATTATTGTCTATGTAGTTGCTCACCTAAATTGTTAACTTACAAATTAATTGATCCCTGAATTTCTTAATACCTCTTGGCTTATTACAAGAACACTTGTATTAATTGAACCAGCAGAGGGTCTCAGTGGTTGCCTCTGCTAGCACAGAATTTCTACCAAGTGAATCCATTTAGGGATTCCTATATATAGCTATGATCATAACCCACTGAGATGGAATGCAAACTCCCAACTCCACATACTTAAAGTGAGATGTACTTGTATACAGAATTAATAAAATGACCAAAAGTTAGCTATATTTTATTCACTGCTATATGAAAGATTAAATGTTGTTGATGGCTTGATACTGTCCAGGTATCAAAAGAATACTTTAGAGGTCTTACTCTTAAAATGATCATCAATTTGCTTGTAATAGATTAAAATGATTTGATTTAATATTTAATATTATCATTGTTTTTTTAAACACAGGATTACATACTTTTGCAGCCAATATTTAACTTAATTCCTTCTTACATGTTATGCATGAAAAAAATAATATGTTCAAGTGGAGTAGGATGGGAGAAATCAGACATAAACCTGTGTATCATAGCTCTTTATACCACATAGCTTGCGAATTCAGTTATCTCATTTTATAATCACTCTCTTTGGTAAGTGGGTTTGTATTTTAAAGTTCAGAGCTCAAGACAGGTAATTTGTGTCCATAAAATGTCAAATCAGGCATAAAGTGGCCTGCCATCTGTGAGGACTTTCTTTGTAACTAGAGGATGCCACTCCTGAAAGTAATTGTATTAACCCTAAAAGCTTTCAATTTTGAAATATCTATTTCTTTCTCAGACTCAAAGATAGACTGAGTATTGATTCGTTTCTCAAAAGAGTGTGGTTGTCTGCAGACCTAGAATCTCCTCTTCTCAATGAGTCCGTCCCTAGAGGCATCCTGTGCCAGTGATTTCTAGGGTATCGGACTGCTTCCTTTCTCATTCCTGCTAGCATTTCTACTTTTCTTTTATTTATTAAAAAAATATAGGGAAAAAATGTATTTTTGCACTGTGTGAAGGCTTTGAGTATGTGTTTCTCTTTATGTAAATTTCTACATAGTGTTGATTGAACAACTCTCAATAAAGAATTCTGTGAGGAAATAATTTCTCCCTCAAGCTCTATTATTTCCTGATTTAATTGTGTCCATTTCATTGAACTGATAGAGATAATAATTTCTCTGAGAATTTCTTTAGCTGCTTCTAAAATAAAATTACATTATAATTATACTTATTTTCATTAGTTTATTACTCGACTTTTTAAGGGCATCTTTAAAACATTGAGAGTAAATTCTTATTATCCTAAGAATCTCTAGTAAACTATTGTCAAGATCAAGAACATCAGGCATTTGGTCACCTGATGGTATTTAAAACACATGTGAAAACAAAACATTGTATGTGGAAACCAAGAGGGTAATAGCTTCCACATGCATTCAATGAATCACAGCTGAATTTTGTTTGTCTCTCACTTTTCAGTCTCTTCTCTCAAAATCTAGACCCCTTCTAGTTCTTTAATGAGAACCTTTTGTTCTCTTTTTCTGGATAGTACCAATTTCAGCTATTGTGCCTAGAGATCCATGAGTTTGTCTTTCAACACCTCCAAGAAGGGTGACTAACTCTATCAGCAAAGTTTAGATAAGAGTGGCTTCACTCAGATAATATATTCAAACACTTGATGTATATATAGCTCAGGTTGGAAAATGCACACTAAAGTAGAATATCTTGATGAAGAGGAGGAACTTAGAAATCTTTTTCATCGCTGTGGTTTTTAAATATAGAGATTTTAAAGTCGCATTTAAAAAAAACAAACAATATATCTGTGAAAGTAAGAACTTGGTAAAATTTTATTGAAAAACCAAGCTCAAAATCAACAAGATATGCCATATTTTATATTTTTTAATTATGTTCACACTTTTGTATATCTATTGAACAATTATCAAATAGATTAATTTCAATAGATGATTGCACATGTTAGTATGCATATTTTAATTCAACATCATACAAATATAACTAGAAAATAATTATTTCCTCTCACTATTAGTATTTCCCTCCTTTGTTTCCAAAATGTTTTGCTCATACTTCCATTCTTCAACTTACTCATTATTATAATTATGTATTTATACATTTGATTCTTTCCTTATTATAAGATCAGTAATTTGTTAAAAAGGTGTGTTATATGTTTATTTTGTCCAGAAGTTCTAGGTGTTATGTATTTGAGATTTTAAAACTATAGCTGGTCAACGCTACTGCTAAAAATAGATGTCTATTCAAATTTTATTTCATTTTATTCTCATGTTTTTCTTATAATTACCAACATTAATATGAAGAAACTTAGGCACAAAATTTTAAGTAGATTAACCACTCTTGACCAGTGTGACAGATAGAATTGAGGCTATAAAGATTTAAAGCAGACAGTCTCAGCTTTTATTTCCTTCTGCCATATTCCAGAGTTAGGTGTTACTTTCTTTCTTATCCAAATGTTAAGGTTTTTGAGAGTAGAGACAAAGACAGCTCTTTTTTTTTTTTTTTGGTACCTGTAAATATCTGTTGAATAGAAACAAACTTTTTAGCATAGTGGCCCCCATTTTCCCTCAGGTAATTACAAGTAAATTTTAATAAGCTAGGGTTGGATTAAATTGAAGCAAAAATCACTGCAGCTCACCAGAGTGTTTAGCATGTTTCTTCTTTGAATTGTAAAATACATTGACAATTTGTTTCTTATTTGCATTAATCAAGTACATTTCCATTCTACAGGACAGAGGTAAGGAATAGTCATATGACTTTTCTTAGCCTGATAGTTATTGACTTTAATAGTTCCAGAATACTGATGCTAAATTATATGAAAATTTTACTGATGGTTTAAAGTATTTCAATGATCTTATTTGCTTCCCATATAGTAATTTCCCCTGCTAAATGCAATATTTTTTCTTTATAAATGTAATATTAATGATATTAACTCCTTTATTTTCATTAATCATAAACATTTATGCCATAAGAATTAGAAGAAGGATTTCAGTAGCTTGATTTCACAGCAACACTCAACAACAGCAAGTAGGACTAAATATGCTGCTATTCTTTCATAGGTAGGTTGTGAGAAATGTATTTTACACAGAATATGGAGCAGTAATAGTTATTTGAGAGAACTGGAGGCATATTTTTTATGTTAGTCTTTCACTAATAAAACCATATATCTATGTGAGGTGCCAAAATTTTACTGATTTTAACTTGGTATTTATCATTTATATTTGTAATAGGAATGTCACCAGGATTCACCTACTTCCATGTCAGCGTGGAAAGATGTGACCTGCTCTGTAAATTCAAATATAAAGGATTCACACATATGATTCAAGAGCATATTGAAGTAATAGATGAAAAGAATAAAACAATTTTTAGGAGAGATAAAGTGGTAAAAACTTTAATGTCCAGTTTTGGTAGGAGAGTGAGTCAGATCTGTAAGTAATTACTATGCAACATCATCAGTTAAGTGCAAATACTTTTAATCATAAAAGCTATACATTTTTTAAAAAATCATAAATCAGACTTGTGATTTTATGCTATAAATAAGAGTTTAAAGGTTTAAAGTAAAGGTAGTACTCAAAAATCTGAATTGAATTTAAAAAGGAAAATGTGACCAATAGGGTCAA
>NW_011888864.1:102224-104786 GCF_000151845.1 Pteropus vampyrus
CAAATGAAATAATCGATGTAAAATCACGAAGCATTGTTTTTGATATGAGTCATAATGAGAATCTCCTTCCTTTCCTTTTCAAGATTCAGATCACACGCATCTCCTTCTATGTAAAGTCATTCCTGAATCTCTATGGAGAATTATCTCTCCTTTTGTGCTTGCATCTACCCATATGCATATCCATGTCAGGGGTCCCCCAGACTACCCACAGTTTGATGATTCACTAGCAGGACTCACAGGACTCAGCAAAGCTGTTATTCTCATGGACATGATTTCGTACAGTGAAAGGATACAGATTAAAATCAGCAAATGGAATAGGTACATAGGGCGAGGCTCAGGAGAAACCAGTTTCCAGCTTCCAGGTATCCTCAACCACAGAAGTCCTGTAGACAGCCTTCATTCTCACAGCAAGGACAAAACAGCATCTGCAAAGTGGTGCCAACCAGAGAAACTCACTGAGCCTTGGAGTTTGGGTTTTTTTTGGTGGCTAGTCACACAGGTATGTAGCACTTCAGTAACTGCCCTTAGTTACTCAGTCTCCAGCCCTCTAAAGGTCAAACCATTTATATTATGTGGCCCAGGGCCTCTGGCATACAAAAAAAAAGGCATTTAATATGAATTACATTGTAAGCATAAACTATCTGGTCAAATCACTGATACCTGTGGGGCAGGGCCTCAGAGATACCTAAACATTGTTATCAGGCAGGATCTTCTAAGGCCTGAAAGGTTATGCCCCAGGAACCAGTCGGGGGCCAGTCCTCCTGAAATAGGCCTTTTTGAGAATGTGCAGAGCTTAGACCAGCTGGGCCTCCTGAATTAACCCTTCATTGCAAACTATGTTTTATTACAATAATTTCACATGCCTTTTTCTTCTACCATATCACTACTTACCATTTTATACTCAGTCTTCGTTGAGTGGTTGGTAAAATACATAAATGCATTTTAAAAAACCCCTAGCATGACCTAACATTTCTTTACAAGTGTGCAATATTCATTATATATTTATCGGTACATAATTGATAATAATAATAGCTTTTTTCTTTTATTTTGAGGAACCAGACAAAATATGAACTTTAGATTTGTTCACAAATTTTCTATTTTATTTCTTTAGATTATCTGAGAGCCTTTCAAAGATTGTTGGTGATCTGCAGTTACATTAGAAAGCAAAGAAACTCTGTATCGATCTTTACTTTAACTTGGAGTACACAAATGGCAAAATACATGCATTTATGGATAAACAGAGAAAACCTTCCTTAGAAGGATTCAACCTCAGCAGAAATATTGGAAATGTAAGGATCAAAGCCAATGTGTGCAAAACCAAGGAAAATATCTAAATGTTAAATAAATGACTGCCAAAAGATATGAATGGAGCTAACCTGCTGCTGTTTTAAAACTCAGTCTTTTAGATAGTTGGAAAAGGCTGGGATCTGAGGCCAGAGAGAGAGGAGGGAAAAGAGTAAGTTCATGCTGCCAATTTAGTATTTCATTGGATCGTAAAAACATCATTTAAAAATATGTTTTGAAACATATAGAGTATACTTAGTGAACACCAGGCACTGAAATGGGTAAATAAAAAGAAAAAAAGAAAACATAATTTCTTAAAAATGTCTCCCACTTAACTGGAGATAAAATACACGTGCAAAAAAATGGATACATTTTTTATTCTTCCTACCTCATCATGGAAGGGAGATGTCTAGAGTGTTTTTATGTAGAACACAGGGTTTTGGAAGTTAACTATAAGAAATGTTTCTAAAGTATTTTTGTAGATCTTATTTTCTTCAACTAGACTGTATTTTTAGTTCATAAATAACATTACATGTGAATGTTTATGCAAGTCATAGCATGATTTCACCTAATTTTAATTACTTCATGTTAATGATAGCTTTCATTAATACAAGGACATTTACAATTAATATTTAACTTTTTTCTCTTCAGCGAGAATACTATATATTTTTTAATTTATGTTATTAAATCTAATTTCTTTTAAAAAGTAATACAAATTATTTCTACTTTAAAATATTAATGATAAATCTGAGATTTTGGGACCCAATCTATATCTTTGGTCATTACTTAGCCTTCAGATTTTTGTGTTATGGACCTTTTTAACAAAACAATCCTCTGAATTTTGGTCTCATAGATGGTTAGTTGAAATCAAGGCAGTTTTCTCTGATTTTATACTTTATATATTTTATAAAGTAGATTTAGGTCCAACATTAAATATTAAAATAAGTGTCCTCATGTGCCAACTGATTGCTTTTTAAAAATAGGATTATGTTGAAGACACTTTCAGGGTCATATAATTTTTTCTAATACCCATGATTAGATTATTCTGCCATTAGTCAAAAGTGTTCTTGCATTTAAAGGCTAAATTTGATACAGTCTATAAAGAATCTTCAGAAAAACAGTAATTTTTAGAATAATTTTGTGAGAAATATGAGTTGGGAGAAAAGCAAAATAACATTAAGAAAATCTATGGTAACATTATTATTATACGCAGTCTGGTATATATGATACCAAATGCAACTATCTGTAAAGTTTTAGACCTGCCATATGTGCCACCTC
>NW_011888864.1:104836-107616 GCF_000151845.1 Pteropus vampyrus
ATTGTTACATATAGAACTTAGGTAACTTGTCCAAGATAACACAGCTAGTTAAGTTGTAAAGTTGGGAACCTAAGCCACCTGTCTGGATGTGAACATGGGTTTTGGTGTCAGCCGGGTGGGTTGGAATCTAGGAAGGTTCTGATTTACTGTTCTTAGCTTAATTAATAGTTCCTTTCCCCAAAGTTGATAGAACATTGTTCATATCTCTTTTTTTATAATGATCAATGATTGAAATTATTTTTTTACACAGCAGTCTTCCACAACTAGATTATGAACTCCTCAAGAGCAAGAAACTGAGCCTTACTTATTATGCCAACAACAGGCACAGTTTCTTGTTTGTTTTAACTATTTTTCTTCACATTTTTGGAAATCTTTTCCTTTTCTTTCCCCCATTACCTGTATAAATATAATGCATGCTTCTTCCCTTCTCTACTGAATGTTCTTTAATCTATGAAAATTTTCTGCTCTTCACAACCACCATGCATTTATTTTGAATCTCTATAACACTGCTTTTGTCACGTGTGATAAGTAACTTATTTTCAATTACATGATAGTATGTTTACCTTTACATATGTTTTATTTATCACTCTAAACTTATGCTTCTCAGTTTATAACTTTTGAAGGCAAAAACAAACAAAAAATCTTTGTCTTTCAAATTGTTCAGTATGTCAATATATCTGTATCATCTACAGGGTGAAGTTCAAAATTTGTCATACACGCTTTTTTTGTCAAGCACCATCTTTTCCTCCCACCCTGCTCTGTACCTTTTCCCAGGTATTTGCAATTTCTTCAGCAGATCACGTAGGATGAAAACTCCATGCCCTCCCAACCCCCAGGATAGTAGAAAACACATGGACTTTATAGTATAGCAGACCTATCTTGAAATCTTACATCCATTCCTTCTATGTGTTTTCCTCATTAGTAAGATGAAAATGATAATTCCTGCATCAATGATACTGTGAAGAGCAAATGAAATAATCGATGTAAAATCACGAAGCATTGTTTTTGATATGAGTCATAATGAGAATCTCCTTCCTTTCCTTTTCAAGATTCAGATCACACGCATCTCCTTCTATGTAAAGTCATTCCTGAATCTCTATGGAGAATTATCTCTCCTTTTGTGCTTGCATCTACCCATATGCATATCCATGTCAGGGGTCCCCCAGACTACCCACAGTTTGATGATTCACTAGCAGGACTCACAGGACTCAGCAAAGCTGTTATTCTCATGGACATGATTTCGTACAGTGAAAGGATACAGATTAAAATCAGCAAATGGAATAGGTACATAGGGCGAGGCTCAGGAGAAACCAGTTTCCAGCTTCCAGGTATCCTCAACCACAGAAGTCCTGTAGACAGCCTTCATTCTCACAGCAAGGACAAAACAGCATCTGCAAAGTGGTGCCAACCAGAGAAACTCACTGAGCCTTGGAGTTTGGGTTTTTTTTGGTGGCTAGTCACACAGGTATGTAGCACTTCAGTAACTGCCCTTAGTTACTCAGTCTCCAGCCCTCTAAAGGTCAAACCATTTATATTATGTGGCCCAGGGCCTCTGGCATACAAAAAAAAAGGCATTTAATATGAATTACATTGTAAGCATAAACTATCTGGTCAAATCACTGATACCTGTGGGGCAGGGCCTCAGAGATACCTAAACATTGTTATCAGGCAGGATCTTCTAAGGCCTGAAAGGTTATGCCCCAGGAACCAGTCGGGGGCCAGTCCTCCTGAAATAGGCCTTTTTGAGAATGTGCAGAGCTTAGACCAGCTGGGCCTCCTGAATTAACCCTTCATTGCAAACTATGTTTTATTACAATAATTTCACATGCCTTTTTCTTCTACCATATCACTACTTACCATTTTATACTCAGTCTTCGTTGAGTGGTTGGTAAAATACATAAATGCATTTTAAAAAACCCCTAGCATGACCTAACATTTCTTTACAAGTGTGCAATATTCATTATATATTTATCGGTACATAATTGATAATAATAATAGCTTTTTTCTTTTATTTTGAGGAACCAGACAAAATATGAACTTTAGATTTGTTCACAAATTTTCTATTTTATTTCTTTAGATTATCTGAGAGCCTTTCAAAGATTGTTGGTGATCTGCAGTTACATTAGAAAGCAAAGAAACTCTGTATCGATCTTTACTTTAACTTGGAGTACACAAATGGCAAAATACATGCATTTATGGATAAACAGAGAAAACCTTCCTTAGAAGGATTCAACCTCAGCAGAAATATTGGAAATGTAAGGATCAAAGCCAATGTGTGCAAAACCAAGGAAAATATCTAAATGTTAAATAAATGACTGCCAAAAGATATGAATGGAGCTAACCTGCTGCTGTTTTAAAACTCAGTCTTTTAGATAGTTGGAAAAGGCTGGGATCTGAGGCCAGAGAGAGAGGAGGGAAAAGAGTAAGTTCATGCTGCCAATTTAGTATTTCATTGGATCGTAAAAACATCATTTAAAAATATGTTTTGAAACATATAGAGTATACTTAGTGAACACCAGGCACTGAAATGGGTAAATAAAAAGAAAAAAAGAAAACATAATTTCTTAAAAATGTCTCCCACTTAACTGGAGATAAAATCCGCGTGCAAAAAAATGGATACATTTTTTATTCTTCCTACCTCATCATGGAAGGGAGATGTCTAGAGTGTTTTTATGTAGAACACAGGGTTTTGGAAGTTAACTATAAGAAATGTTTCTAAAGTATTTTTGTAGATCTTATTTTCTTCAACTAGACTGTATTTTTAGTTCATAAATAACATT
>NW_011888864.1:107885-115628 GCF_000151845.1 Pteropus vampyrus
AGTGAGACTATTTCTTAAACTCAGTCAGTGAAAATAAGTGCAATATACTATAAAAATGTACAATATTATTATGCTCTCTGATGAAAAATGTTTTCCGTTTTTACATTTATGTTGTACAACTTATCAATCTGTTTGCTTTATTGTTTATTCTTTTATATTTTGGTTAGAACAGCTTTTCCCGTTACATGTTAACAAAATATCTGTTTTTATTTATTTACTTTTATGTTTTATCTTAAATGCTTTTATCAATTTATAGTTATTAGCTCTATAGCATAAATGAAAAGATCTATTTTTAAAATAATTTATGCTTATTTTTCATCAATATCTCTTCTTTGGTGAAGTGGCTGTACAGATCTTTGCCCATTTTTAAATTGGATTCTTTGTTTCCTTTGTTGAGTTTTATGAGTTCTTTGTATATTCTGGATTTTTTTTTTTTAGATATGTGTTTTGGAAATATGTGTTTCTCCCAGTCTGTGGCTTGTCTTTTCATTCTCTTAAGAGGGCCTTCACAGAGCAGAATTTTTTAACGTTAATAAAGTTCAACTTACTATTTTTTCCTTCCTGGATCATGCCTTCCGTATTGTGCCTAAACTGCTCTTAAAAATAATCTATTAATTTTTAAAAAATAGGCAAGCAATAAATATTAAATAATCTCTCTCTTTATAATGAAATACCACTTTTGTCATAGGCCAAAAAAGAAAACTTAGCCCTGAGTTTTTTTATTATTTATTTCCATGTGTCTGGCTTTGTTCCGTTGGTATACTATGTAGAAATTTTAAATTTAAACCTTTTAAGAGTGGATAAATCAAAGCAGTCTTTCTTTATTAGTCCTTCAAATATGTTGAAGTCCAAAGAAGTTTTTAGAACTTTAAATGTCTTCCTGTTGAATTTCATTTTGTGCTTGTTTCCTTCCATTTCTGTTCTTTCTGTCATAACCTGTAGAAATTAATTTTAACCCACGGCAAGCATTTTCTGCATGTGAGTAGCATCCTGTCTCCTTTCAAGTTTTCTTCCATCATTCTTTTTCTTTTTTTAACATTTTATTTTATTATTAGTTTTAAGTATACAGAACATTGGTTAGATATTCATATAGCTTATGAAATGACCGCCCCCTCCCCCCCGATTACTTTATCTTCCCTCTGGCTCTCCACCTACCCATACATTACTGCTGACTGCATTCCCTGTGCTGTGCTCCCCATCCCCATGACCGTCTATCAATTACTACTTTATATTTCTTTAACCCTTCACCCATTCTCTCAACCCCACAAACCCCATTACCCTCTGGCCATTACCAGATTGTCCTCTACATTTGTGAGTCTGTTTTTGATTAGTTTTTTCTTTTTGTTACTTAAGTTTGGTCATTGTCACGTGTGCTCCCCATAGTCTCTGCTACTCCGGAGTCTGAGGCAGCCTGTGGGTCTTGGCACTTTCACACACTATTTCTTCTGTCTGGACTGTCTTTTCTTATTGTTTCCTTTCCTTCCTTCCTTCCTTCCTTCCTTCCTTCCTTCCTTCCTTCCTTCCTTCCTTCCTTCCTTCCTTCCTTCCTTCCTTCCTTCCTTCCTTCCTTCCTTCTTTCTTTCCTTCCTTCCTTCCTTCTTCCCTTTCTCTCTCTCTCTTTTTCCTTTCTTTCTTTTCCTTTCTTTCTTTTTCTTTTTCTTTTTCTTTCTTTCTTTCTTTCTTTCTTTCATTTTCATCATCTATTTGTTCCTATTTTATTTTTTGACATACAAAAAGCTGTACATGTATAATGTATACAATTTGATGAGTTTGGAGATAAGCGTACATGTGTGAAATCATCACCATAATCTATACCATAAGTCTATCCATCACTCCAAAAGTTTCCTCCCACTCTCTTATTTTATTTATTTGTCATTTGTTTGTTTAGTGGTGAAAACATTTAACATAAAATCTACCCTCTTAGCAAAATTTTAAGGTTACAGCACAGTATTATTCACTATAAGCACCACACTGTACGGTAGATCTCTAGAACTTATTCATCTTTTATAACTAGCACTTCATGCCCTTTGACTAATACAGCCCCGTTTTCTTTTTCCCTCAGCTTCTGACAACCACCATTCTACTCTTTGCTCCATGAGTCTGATTATTTTAGATTCATCACGTAAGCAGAATCTTGCAGTGTTTGTCCTTCTGTAACTATTTTGTTTCACTTAGCATAATGACCCCAGGTTTATCTATGTTGTCACAAATGGCAAGATTTCTTTCTTTCTTAAGGCTGAATAATATTCCATTGTATGTATATACCAAACTTTTTTGTTCATTCATGTATCGATGGGCATTTAGGCGGCTTCTATGTCCTGGCTACTTTGAATAAAGCTACAATGAACATGGTTGCACACATCTCTTTGAGATCCTCATTGCAATTCCTTTGGATAAATATTCAGAAGCAGGATTGCTAGATCACATGATAGTTCTATTTTCAGGTTTTTGAGGAACCACCATATGGTTTTCTATAATGGCTGCATCATTTACCTTCCCATCAATGATTCACAAGGGTTCCTTTTTTCCCATATCCTCGCCAACATTTGTTGCCTTTCATTTTTGTGATAAAAAAAAAGCCATCCTAACAGTTGCAAATGTCTAACAAGTATGTGAAAAGGTGCTCAACATCACTAATCATTAGAGAAATGCAAATCAAAACCATAATAAAATAGTACTTCTTTCTGATCCCTCTTACTAAGTGAAGACCCACTTCAAGTATTATCTGTGCTGGAATTTTTCTCTGTTCCCCTCCATCCAATAAAATGTTCTTTATCATTTCTGCTTTAGTGACTCAATAATGTTCATTATGCCACATACGAGGACTGGTCACTTGTTCCCTCCCCCACAAAAAAAAAACTTAACAGTTCTTCTAACACAAGATGTTTGTTCTTTGTTTTCCTAGTGTTGTGTCTAGCATGAAATAAGCATTAAGTAGATGCATTTCTAACCAAAAAACAAATGAACAAATGCATAGATGCAGAAAGGTTCCCCCTATATTATTTTCTCCCTGCTGCTTTGGTTTTTGAAAGCAGTAAAAGGAGAAGGGTATAGAGCATGAGAGATTAAGATAGTACTGCAGAGTATTTTTCAGTTAAATAGTGTGGTCTGAACAACATGAAAAAGAATTAACAAAAAGAAAAAAGAAAAAGTGCAAATAACATCTGTGTTTGCATTTGACAGTGTCTTTTAAGAGCACAATAGTTTACAGTTGCACAAGTGGAAAAATAAATGTGAACAGAGGTTGCCAAAAATAAATAAAAGATAAAGCCATTGAAACATACTTGGAAAGTGTTTATTTGTTGGGAATTCTCAGCAAATAAACAAATATTACAACATTTGTTTAAAAGACTATCTTAGATTTCTGTTCATATCTGTCCTTATTATCTTCAATTGGCCATTTGGCCTTGAGCAATAAATAAATCACAGTGTGTTCAAAAAAATGTATATGCTTTTATTTTATCGTAGCCTATAAAGATGTAGTTACCAATGTAGCAAATGAAATATTAAGCATTCTCTGAGTCTAAACAAGAAGGTTTTATTGTAGTAATTATTCAGGTTAGGGAATAGTGTCTCTTCTTATTTCTCTCCTGCCTGCCACACGTTCTTGAGCCTCAGTACAGTGTTTGTAAATGCAAAAATTATCTCACACGTTAGATCAATGACTATTAATTCTAAATGTCTGAAAATCTCAGTATTCTTTCAATGTCTCCTAATTTCACATGTCATGTTTCTTCAGTGAGAACACTATTTTTGATCTGGGTCATCACAAGTTAATAGGGTGACCGTGGCTAAACCATTGCAGGTTTTAGCTTCCTCATCAGTAAAATGAGAGATTTAGATTGAATGCCTTGAATGTCTCTCCCACTACTAATCTTCCATGGATATCTTAAATGTGTTGTTGTCTCACAGAGAGGTTTTACTTTAAACTATACCATAAACTATTGGGATGCGAATTTCTTTAGTGTTAAAGCAGGATTTATTCATCTTTAATGGAAAAATTAAGTATGAAAATATTCATTTTAGTGATATGATCATTGATTTTTCTGTGTGTCTCCTTTCTGATAGTGGCTTTATGTACTCACATCAACAGATGCCATTTAAATGTTATAATTTAAACTCCTGAACTAAATAAAAACATTAATTTATATAGCTTCTCAGTGGGGTAGGGAACGTACCTAACCCCCTTTTTGTGACACTTTGGGAAGAAGATTCACATCTATCAGATCTCATCTTTTTAATGAGAAGATACTTTTTCCTAGAGCTTATCATGATTTGAAATATCATTTTTTTAAAATATCAACATGAGAGGAAACTTCTCACTTGCCATTTATATAGAATTTCTTAGAGTTAAACAACTCCTGAGCACAGAAAAAATCTGTTTCATTTTCCTGAAATAAAACCAATAAAAAATCTGAGATTGCAAAAAGAGATCAAAGCTCACAAGACATTATATATCATCCCTGAAAATAAAACTTCTACTGTGAAATCACAAATGGCAGAAAGAATTTTTCCATTTATACACTAAGTAGTGAAGAAAGCCTGATGAAGGACCAGGAAATATTGTTTAGAATTCCTAAATATATTATTAAACTGAATGGGCCAAGAAGAGAGTTTCAGTTCAATGTAGTATGAATTGTATAGGTAACTCCTACTCGTCCCAAGCAATGAGTTCTTAAGTTGTTAGTCAGAAGATTATTCAAATAAGAAAAAAAGGAAAGATAAATGTCACAGTGACATAGAACTGGGTAACTGTGTTCTAAATGTTCACCATTGCTTTCACTTTTATGTAATGCACTTTAGCGAAAAAATATCTTATTTTTTTTTTTTATTTTTTAATTTTTTTGTAGTAAATAGACTGTGGTGTCAGGAAAGAGAAAGCCCTAATTCTTGACAAATTCCAATTCTAGGCTGTGCTTTCACCCTCTGACATGTATTTTTTACTGTCTGTGTCAACGAAGAAGGTCCCTGTAGCTCCCCCAACCCATTTTCTTGCCTTTTGACAACCATGCAGTCAAAAAGAGAGTACTGAAGAAATAAGTTGAGATAATCCAGAAGTCATTCTCCTGGGTATTTACCCAAATGAGTTGAAAACTTACATCTACACAAAAATGTGCACGTGGATGTTTATAGAAACTTTATTCATAATTGCCTAAACTTGGAAACAACTAAAATGTTTCAGTAGGTGAATGGATAAATAAACTGATATGATCAGACAATGGAATATTATTATTCACAGATAAATAGAAATAAAATGCTATAAAACCATGAAAGGATGTGGACAAATCTTAAATCATATTGCTAGATGAAAGAAGTCAGTCTGAAAAGGCTACATGCTGTGTGATTCCAACTTTATGACATTTTGGAAAAATTATGGAGACAATAAAATGATCAGTGGTTGCTAAAGGTTAGGAGGAAGGAAAAGATGAATAAGAGGACCACATAGGCATTTTAGGGTAGTGAAGCTATTTTGTGATGCTATTATGATGGATACATGTCATTATACATTTGTAGAAACCCATAGAATGTACAGCATCAAAAGTGACCCTCTTATGTAAAGTACTGACTTTGTGTGATTATCATGTGTCAGTGTACGTTCATCAGTTGTAACAAATGTATGACTGTAATGGGGGCTGTTGATATGGGGGAGGCTGTGCATGTCTGGGTGCAGAAGGCATGTGGGAAGTCTGTACTTCCCACAAAATTTTGTCATGAACTTAAAGCTCTTCTAAAAATAAGTCTATTTTTTTTTTTTAAAATAAGGCAATAGTTATATTCAATTATAGGATTTTTGAGGCGTCTCAAGTTACTTATGATTCTTAATAATCATGAACATTTAAGTGCTTAATTTAACTATGAAACTATGTTCTATAGCTGAGTAAACAAAAAATGGATTATTAACAATACTTCCATTTCATTTTAATTTGACTTAATAAAAATTTTCACTAGCCAGACCTAATATATTACCAATAATTCATGAGTCTTTTTCATTTGGCTACTGACAAAAGAGATCCAACTCTTGACAAACAACGTCAACAATAACAACAGCAGTGGTCATGAGAGAGGGTCCATGGGGTCCAGGAAAATGGTTTGGGTGATGGACAACCGCCAGGAAGGACCTTAGAAGTGAGCAGTAGAGATCACGTTCCATCCAGAAGGATGCTGTTCAGCTGGTTGTCAGACAGAAATATTTCCAGATTTTTTACATTTTCAATAGATGTCAAAGTGTAAAAACTTCTCAATTTAAAAATCATACCCAAGTGTTAAGTAAAACTTGCCTGGCCAAAACCAGTACATCTGCAAGGCCAATGTGGCCTGTGTGGATCACTACTGTTTTACCCTCTAGAGCAAGAGAAATGGACTTGAGAAAGAGACTATTGAGGAGTCCTGGGCCAAGGACAAAGAGTTGAGATGAGAAAAGTGGAAGGAGAAAGAAGGAGGAGGCTACGGAGGGTAAGGAGGTCACCAAAATAAAATCCATTTATGTATGATAGAAAGAAACATATGGTCAGATAAGAGGGAGAGAGAGAGAAAGAGAGTAAGAAATCATAGAAATCAATAAAGTAGAAGACAAGCAAAAAAGCAAGATGAGGTGAAATCCATACCCTGTTTCTGAAATTAGCATACCAAACGAAACCGAAGATAATCCACCATGTTGGGCCAGTAAGTTCACTTTTGACCTTTGACTCAATAATTGTAGTAGTTGAGCACTGGGGGCAAAGATGCCATTTAAGGAGGGGGAATTAAAAAGATGGTGAAAATTGGAAGGAGTTGTACACAACTTATTTATTTAAGAAAGAAATTGATCAGAAACCACACAGATAAAGTCAAGTTAGGAGAGAAATAATTTTTCTGGGTAAGGGAGATCTATTCACAAGCAAAGCAGAAGTGAGAAAACCAGAGAGGAAGACAGTGAATAAATATATTGAAGGAATAGAGGAAAGGAGCTAAAATATCTTGAGCATTAACTCAAATATGCTTCCTGTTGTACTTATTTTTTAAATGACACTATGCCCCATCATTCTGTAAAGCTCACATAGTTCGCCATCTCTAGTCACACACTCAGGGCTTAGTAAATGCTATTTGTTCTGAGGGCACAGTATGTTATTATAAAGCTTTAAATTTATCTAATGCAGCGTAAGTGCTTCAAAAGACATTTTTTAGACACCCACAATATAATCAATAGGAGGGGCAATCAGGAGAACCTAATTAACTCATAGTCATACCAGACCCACTCCTCCGACCACCGAGTCTGCAGGGTTATATAAATCTCACAGAGGGGTCTTTATATCTGGCATTCACATTGTGGCATAAGCAGCAGACATTTCTGCCTGTCGGCACTGGCAGGATCCTGCTGTCCCTGGTGTCCTGCCACAGCTCTGACCCAGCCTTCATTCCCTGCTCAGTGGAGCACAGTCATCCTAATTGCCTCCCTTTGGGTTTTCATTTTATCTACAGGACAACTGGTTTCAGAAGGTCCACATCCTTTTTGTAAGCAAGATAATATGAAATCCAGTGTTATTTCCTGTGCTGTGACTCACACCCCATCTGGTACAGCTAGGAATTGAAACATCATCTCCAGGACACAAAGTATTTAAAATTTAGCTCATCGCTTGAGGTTTTCACAGCCAATTCAAAGCCTATATTTTCCATTAGTTAAATATTTAGTATTGGCAACATAAATTTGGATTCTTTTATCTCCTTGCAAATTATCTGTTTATAACGATTAGTGATGCCTAATGA
>NW_011888864.1:115678-118241 GCF_000151845.1 Pteropus vampyrus
CATACCCAAGTGTTAAGTAAAACTTGCCTGGCCAAAACCAGTACATCTGCAAGGCCAATGTGGCCTGTGTGGATCACTACTGTTTTACCCTCTAGAGCAAGAGAAATGGACTTGAGAAAGAGACTATTGAGGAGTCCTGGGCCAAGGACAAAGAGTTGAGATGAGAAAAGTGGAAGGAGAAAGAAGGAGGAGGCTACGGAGGGTAAGGAGGTCACCAAAATAAAATCCATTTATGTATGATAGAAAGAAACATATGGTCAGATAAGAGGGAGAGAGAGAGAAAGAGAGTAAGAAATCATAGAAATCAATAAAGTAGAAGACAAGCAAAAAAGCAAGATGAGGTGAAATCCATACCCTGTTTCTGAAATTAGCATACCAAACGAAACCGAAGATAATCCACCATGTTGGGCCAGTAAGTTCACTTTTGACCTTTGACTCAATAATTGTAGTAGTTGAGCACTGGGGGCAAAGATGCCATTTAAGGAGGGGGAATTAAAAAGATGGTGAAAATTGGAAGGAGTTGTACACAACTTATTTATTTAAGAAAGAAATTGATCAGAAACCACACAGATAAAGTCAAGTTAGGAGAGAAATAATTTTTCTGGGTAAGGGAGATCTATTCACAAGCAAAGCAGAAGTGAGAAAACCAGAGAGGAAGACAGTGAATAAATATATTGAAGGAATAGAGGAAAGGAGCTAAAATATCTTGAGCATTAACTCAAATATGCTTCCTGTTGTACTTATTTTTTAAATGACACTATGCCCCATCATTCTGTAAAGCTCACATAGTTCGCCATCTCTAGTCACACACTCAGGGCTTAGTAAATGCTATTTGTTCTGAGGGCACAGTATGTTATTATAAAGCTTTAAATTTATCTAATGCAGCGTAAGTGCTTCAAAAGACATTTTTTAGACACCCACAATATAATCAATAGGAGGGGCAATCAGGAGAACCTAATTAACTCATAGTCATACCAGACCCACTCCTCCGACCACCGAGTCTGCAGGGTTATATAAATCTCACAGAGGGGTCTTTATATCTGGCATTCACATTGTGGCATAAGCAGCAGACATTTCTGCCTGTCGGCACTGGCAGGATCCTGCTGTCCCTGGTGTCCTGCCACAGCTCTGACCCAGCCTTCATTCCCTGCTCAGTGGAGCACAGTCATCCTAATTGCCTCACTTTGGGTTTTCATTTTATCTACAGGACAACTGGTTTCAGAAGGTCCACATCCTTTTTGTAAGCAAAATAATATGAAATCCAGTGTTATTTCCTGTGCTGTGACTCACACCCCATCTGGTACAGCTAGGAATTGAAACATCATCTCCAGGACACAAAGTATTTAAAATTTAGCTCATCGCTTGAGGTTTTCACAGCCAATTCAAAGCCTATATTTTCCATTAGTTAAATATTTAGTATTGGCAACATAAATTTGGATTCTTTTATCTCCTTGCAAATTATCTGTTTATAACGATTAGTGATGCCTAATGAGATTGGCAACAAATGGGGTTCCTCTGCAGTGCCCAGCCCTACTTCATTTCTCAATTTTAAACCAGTTCAGACCACTGAGCGTGGGGAATCTACCCATAGCATCTCTAAGATGCCTTACATGTGGCAGCTTTTCTGCCTCCTATTTCCCTCTCTCTGCATTAAAAGTACTCTGCTAATCATTCCCACGCTCCAGATTACTCTGGAAAGCAGTCTAGACTTAATGCTTCCATTTTCTCATCTTAGTCCTATACTTCATCCCCTTGCGATTGGGTTTCCTGAATCACACTGCAGAAATGGTTCTATTAAAATCTCAGTCTTCAAGCTCATCAAATCTTTCAAATGCCTATATTCAATTTTTTCCTTGGTCCTCACCATCCCCTTCTACATTCTCTCTCCAACATGGGCCAGAAGCTGCCTTTGAGGACCCCTTCGTTCCTAGGTTCTGTGATGATCGCTTTCTTATTTCCCCACATCTTTTCTGATTATTCTCCCCTGTCTTTCTCATTTGTTCCTTTTGCTTTCCCCAGTCCTTCAAATGTATACATTCTTTAAAAATTTATCCTCTGTCTTCACTCTCCCCTTAATGATGTTATCTATCACGTTACATCTGAGACTTAACTCTTAGATCTAGGTCCTATTCAGGGCACTAATGAAAATGTAGCAACTGGCTTAGGGTCCAGGGGGCACAAATGGTAGAAGGCCTGTCATTTTTATGTCATCTTTTAAGCTCTATTTGCCTTATTTATGTCACCCTCCCATCATTATCTCTCAACTGCCACCTCCTCCTGGACACTTTGAAGGAAACTCCCGATGCCAAAATGGCCAGGGTACCAAAGTGAATGAGAGTGCTGTCATGGGAGGCAGTCTGTTCTGCCTACTTACTAGCGGTAGAATTCTAGGCAAGGCATCTAACCTCTATGTGCCTCTGTTTCCCTATCTGTAAAATTTGGAACATCAGTTGAGACTGAATGCATAAGTTGCCATGATGATAAAATTAGTTACTATATTTAAAAGACTAGGAATAGTGTCTGATACTTATTAAGAGCTATGTGGATGTTGGCTATTATTATT
>NW_011888864.1:118291-123661 GCF_000151845.1 Pteropus vampyrus
GCCTTATTTATGTCACCCTCCCATCATTATCTCTCAACTGCCACCTCCTCCTGGACACTTTGAAGGAAACTCCCGATGCCAAAATGGCCAGGGTACCAAAGTGAATGAGAGTGCTGTCATGGGAGGCAGTCTGTTCTGCCTACTTACTAGCGGTAGAATTCTAGGCAAGGCATCTAACCTCTATGTGCCTCTGTTTCCCTATCTGTAAAATTTGGAACATCAGTTGAGACTGAATGCATAAGTTGCCATGATGATAAAATTAGTTACTATATTTAAAAGACTAGGAATAGTGTCTGATACTTATTAAGAGCTATGTGGATGTTGGCTATTATTATTCAACCGAGCTTTGCTCGTTAACCTGCACCCATTTATAGCACCCATCTCTCATCTAAGCTGCAGGACCAGATGTCTCAACCTCCATGTTCCCCAAGCTCCTGACAGCAAGGTTCAAAATCAAATTTCTCTTTTTCTACTTCTCAAACCTGCTTGAGCATTATATTCCTAAACTTTTTTTTTTTAATCTTTGTTATATCTTACCAGTATTCTTGCTTGAAACTCCTCAGTCACTTTTAATTCCTTTATCCTTTTTGCCCTCCAGTGCACCCTTTGCAATGTTACCTCTTCCTTTTTTATCTATTTTATTATTTATACTTCTATTGTCAATAATCTAGGTCAGGCTTTCTTCTCTAACTTGGACAGTGAGAAAGTCTCCCAACCAGTTCTTGTTCCAGTTTCACATGCCACCCAGTTCATCCTCCAGATCTTGCCAGTTACAGCCCTGGTGATGTTCTGATGACACAGCTCTGCTCTGCAGGTGGTCAGGCAGCATTTAGAGGGAAGTCAGGGAGAGCACTGCAGCTCTTATCACATCAGCTTGAGAAAAGCCGTGCCTACATGAACCATAAATAGGACATGATAATATCATTATTTCCTTGGGACTCTGACATGTAAGTGTACTGTTCCTCTTTCAGACATCTGACTTTCAAAAGCAATTTCAGGGCTGCTTGTATATACAAGTATGAGTCCATTATAGAGTCTTAAATGTTTTATCACTTAAAACAGCTCCTGGCTTGGTCACTTAAAACAGCTCATTGTATCTATGTTTTTCCAGTGATTGAATGAATAAGTATTGCTTACAAAAGTACATAAAGACAATGCAAATATGTGTACATGCATATGACCACCAATCTAGGACATAATCCATCTTGGACACTGTCCCTCCCATTATCCTATGTAAATATTATGTAAGTATTCTATCTCTACTTCCATGGACAATGCCACCTCTATGCTGAGGTAGACTGAAATGATTCTAGGTGTCAGCTGTCAAAAATTATCTCCTCTACTTCAAGCCGTATGACTAAAATTCTTAATACAGGGATTTCTCCTTAGGTTAAAGTACTGGAAAGAAAATACTACTGCTAAAAATTCACATCATGTCTTTAATATATCTGCATGACCTTTTGCTTTTTTGGTCAAAATAGTTTCAGTCATTGTCACACAGTGCATGGACACTGGTGGACAGAGACATGGCCTGATGAGAAGATAGAGCCAATTATGTATAATGTGGGACCAAGACAAATAGTGACTGTAAATGCAGGAAAGAGTGGGAAGATTGACTGAGGGTCAGAGGCTGTACTAATGAACACTGTATGAAAAATGAAGGAAGCAGTTACCCACAGTTACCAGCAAGATGTAAGCAGAAGGCAGAGAGTCACAATCACCCTGTATTTGCCCTGTATTCGAAAGAGCAGCCATCAGTTCCCCAGAACCAAGAGATGGATAAGAAGCCTTTTAAATGCTCATGGCTGCAGTAAAAGCATACAAAAGTCTCCTAAGTGCAGCCCAGGCAAGGTCGAGTGCTGGGAGCCCACTGCACTTTAATAGTGGCTGCACTTGTCAGGTCCTGATGCTGCAGGCTCTGTAGCTACTGTAGAAGAACTTAGTAGCTGTGAACTCTGACACTGGATGAGTGGCTTCTGATCCAGGCAGAGCTGACTGTGGATGCTGCCTTGGTGTTGAGAACCTTGCAGACACAATGCAGGATCTATTCTTTATTAGATGAATGATTCGTGACCATTTACTTCTACTTTCTGTGTCTCAGTTTCTTCTTCTGTAAAATGGTAAGAAAAAGAGTCCCTGAGAGATTTAGAAAAAGTAATAGGTGAAATGATAACTGTAAAGATCTGAGAATGATGCCTAGCATATTGCTTAAACTCCATAAATGCTAACTCTCGTTATTAGTAGTAGTAGTGGAGAATCTTGAATGTATCTGGTAGATTCTGTCACTTAGTAGAAATAAGCTTCTCAGAGTGACTGGACTAAGGATGGTCAATTCTGTGGAGAACAAGAGAGATGGATTAAGTTTGAAGCCACAGTTAGGTCCAGTTTGGGTGAATTCTTCAGAGGAAGGGCAGAACAGCATGAGGGCAACCAGAGCTGGCAGAGATCTTGATGAGGAAATTAATAATAATAATAATAATAATAGTAATAATGATAATAATGAAACTGGGAAGACAAAATGCTGCTACTTCATAACTAGCTGCCCACCTGGCAAACCATGAAAAGGGAGGACAGGAAACACTTGCTCCTGAAAGGCTCATGAAAGGGCTGAGCACCCACTTTTTGAAATGCAAATACCTTTGCAGGACCTCATTTGTTCATCAGACAAATATTTATTTTACATATACTCTTAACTAAGCACTCTGCTAGGTGTTAAGGTGGTGAGGAAAAAGTTGCTGCTCTCATAGGGCCAGATACACCTATTGGCTCAATATTGAGTCATGTGGTTATTTCAGGCATTGACAGAATTCTTAATGCTTAAATGCTTCTGTGTAACTTACTTACTCCAAAGTTATTTAGCAGCGTTCTAATTTTTTTCATCTTGAGGACATAAATAATAATCTTACAGGGCAATGTAGAAGATGAGGACTTTGCTATTGAGCCAACTTAGACTCTTGACCATCTTTATTTCAACATGCAAATAAATAAACCAAGAAACAAAAAGTGATGGAGGGTAGTAAAATCTATAAATTATACAGTCTTTGAGAAAACAATGCCTATTCTAAGAAATTAACCTTAGAAAATAAGTATACAATATTGCAAAGATAGGTGAACAAAGGTATCCATCACTGCACTAGTTTTAACAGTGGAGCAATGAAGATTCCTTTATTAAATTACATTACATCCATGAAATGAAATGCTATGCTTCCAAGAGAAATAATGTAGAATAATAATCATGGAGAAAAAAATCATGATATATAAGATTTTTAAAGGCAGAGAGTAAAATATCATATATAGTACAATTCCAATTTTGTAAAAATTGTATGTGTGCATGTGTGCTAGCTAGTGCGAGTGTGCGTGTGTGCGTGTGTGTGTGTGTGTGTGTGTGTGGAATTATTATTGGGATGTGAGATTTCAGGCATATTTTTTTCTTATTCCATTTCTTCTTCTTTCTTCAGGTTTTTTTTCATATTTTCTCCATTGAACATAAGTTACTTTATAATCAGAATGTGTAAACAAACCAAAATATTAGGGAAATAAGAATATAATACAGAATTGGAGAAAATAACACACTGAAATTCCTTTTAACTATGAAAAATAGCCTGTCTCAAATATAAATGTGACATATTTTTAAAAACATTATGATAGAGTCCAATTTCAAAAATAAATCGCACATGAATTGGATGAGATCATTCAAATTAAAAGTGACTTTTTCTGTTTAGCACTGTTAGCCTTTGGGGAAATGAAAATTAAAACCACCGTGATATATCACAACATACCTATCAGAATGACTTAAATAAAAAAAATATATAGTGATAACTCCAAACGCTGGGGAGAATGCAGAGAATATGGATCACTCATACATTGCTACTGAGAATGCAGAACGTCATAGCCATTCAGGACAATAGTTTGGCAATTTCTTTTAAAACTAAACACATACTTACCATATGACCCAGCAATTACCCCAAAGAGATGAAAATTTATATTCACACAAATGTTGTACATGAATGGCATAACAGCTCTATTTTTGGTAGATAAAGAGTAGAAACAACCCAAATGTCCTTCAGTGAGTAAATGGTTAAACAAACAGTAATACATCCATACCATTGAATACTATTCACCAATGAAAAGTAACAAACCATTAATAGACACAACTACTTGAATGAATCTTAGGGAAATTATAGTCAGTGAAAAAAACCAGACTCAAAAGTTTACCTACTGTATGATTCCATTTGTATGGCATTTGTGAAATAAAATTAGAGAAAGAATACAATAGCAAAACACAATTGCAAATAAATAAAATTGGCTTTAAAAGAACTTTTCTCTATATTTGGACCTATTTATAAATAATAATTTTTCTCACAAATAGGCATTAACATTTAAACTTTTATACGTAATGTTGCCGGTGTCATTGTAATGAAATTTTTAGGAAAATTTACTCTGTTCTTTCACTTTCATTTTAAACCATCAGAAAGACTGAGTTTTCATACAAGTTTTTTTATGCATTAGTAAAATTTATTTTAATCATCATTATTTCACTATCTTGTTTGTGTTTTTATGTACTACTATAATAAATTCTGTTTCTATGCTTCATTTTTAAACACAAGATTTTAAAATATCTTCTTTTGCATTGTTTGAATTTATATTGTTAGCCTGCTCTTTCAGTTCAAACTTTAGCCATTTTTTCAACTTGGATTTGCCATTTGAATACATTGCCTTAATTTACCTCAGGGTAAATTTCTCTGTAGATCTAACCTAATCGTAGAGAACAGTTTCATGATACTGACTTATCTACTTTGGGCAAATTTTGTCTGGTCTATCTCACCTTCTGTTGATTTGAACTAATGATGAAATACATCAATATTGTCAGATATCAAATTTTTTTCTCTTTGACAGAAATGATCTCAGGAGCCAGAGGTGCAATGAGTCTCATATTTTTTAATAGACTGAATTTTCTGGGATTTGGTTAGAATGGCAAATTACACAAAACTAGATACTTAAAGGAAGTCTTAACGGACTCCTCTACACAATTTTTAAAAACATTGATTTGAGGATTGGGGAAGGATCTCTTAGGTAACATCTACAATTTGGTGACTTTGTTGCATTGGCTGTAGACAGGGGCAGTCATTTGTTTATTTTATACAAAAGAAGCCAAAAGAAAATTATAACTGAAAAGCTTGTCTGAGATTTAGATAAGGTTGTACCTGAAGGAGTTCCTTGAACAATAGCACAGCACAAGAATTATAAAACAAGAATAACGTGATAACAGAAATTAGCTTAAATACATAGATTTTAAACTTATAGAGTTTGGTTAGTTCACTAAAATCCAACTTCAAGCAAGATTCTGTGTTATCTTTCTCACAAATTAGA
>NW_011888864.1:123711-135370 GCF_000151845.1 Pteropus vampyrus
GTAGAGAACAGTTTCATGATACTGACTTATCTACTTTGGGCAAATTTTGTCTGGTCTATCTCACCTTCTGTTGATTTGAACTAATGATGAAATACATCAATATTGTCAGATATCAAATTTTTTTCTCTTTGACAGAAATGATCTCAGGAGCCAGAGGTGCAATGAGTCTCATATTTTTTAATAGACTGAATTTTCTGGGATTTGGTTAGAATGGCAAATTACACAAAACTAGATACTTAAAGGAAGTCTTAACGGACTCCTCTACACAATTTTTAAAAACATTGATTTGAGGATTGGGGAAGGATCTCTTAGGTAACATCTACAATTTGGTGACTTTGTTGCATTGGCTGTAGACAGGGGCAGTCATTTGTTTATTTTATACAAAAGAAGCCAAAAGAAAATTATAACTGAAAAGCTTGTCTGAGATTTAGATAAGGTTGTACCTGAAGGAGTTCCTTGAACAATAGCACAGCACAAGAATTATAAAACAAGAATAACGTGATAACAGAAATTAGCTTAAATACATAGATTTTAAACTTATAGAGTTTGGTTAGTTCACTAAAATCCAACTTCAAGCAAGATTCTGTGTTATCTTTCTCACAAATTAGAGTAAATCCCAATAAATATGCAGACTAAACAAATGCTTGATTTCTGAGTGTTTACTCCTCCTTCACACACTATGCTTCAGCAGTAGAGATATTGATAGTTCACAGAACATACACCATCCTCTTCCCTTTCTCTCAACATCTAGTCTAAACACTGTCACTGACTTAAAACAAAACAAAAACAAAAAACCTTTTTTGCTGCTTCTCCAGCAGTTGGAACAACTGGGAACAGTGTACATAGTAGGTGCTAAATAAATACTTATTGACGTAATGAAGCAATGTGACACATCCTTTGACTTCCCCCAACTCGCTCAATTGTGCCACCTATACCCAATGTTAAAACACTTCAGTTAAAGCAATTGTATTTAGTTAACATTTTGATATATCAACTACTATGTCCCTCTCTTCCCCACCACTCTCACATATTTATATTCTACAAAATCTTTTCTTCAACGCAAGTAACTAGGATGATCCACAGTGGTCAAAAAGTTAGCATTTTAATGCAATATGTATATAGAGAGAACTTAGCCAACAATAGTTTCAAAATATGTTTCTAAAGCCTCATCTATAACAAAAGGGTGTCAAACAAGAAAATCTCTTGTATCTCTTCTTTCCATAACTTTTTTTTATGCCTCTAGTTTTTTTTATTAATTCATTTATTTTTTATGGTGACATTGGTTAATGAAATCCGATAAGTTTCAGTCGTACATTTTAACAGTAAGGCATATATATATTTACATTGTGTGTTCACCTCCCATAGTTAGATTTCTTTCTGTCACCACATATTTGACCCCTTTTACCCCGTCTACCTCCCCTCTCACCCTCTGGTAACCACTAGTCTGTTGTCCATGTGCCATGACTTTCTGATTCTGTTTAAACTGCAGTGATGATGGATAAAGTCAGATATTCTGAAATGTTAAATAGAAACATTTTTTTTTAAAGTTTAGATATTAAAACACATATAAACAAAGCACGTATTTTTCCTCTTAAATTGTCAATAATCTGTAACATGCTTTTCAATTTCAATCATAGTTGAAGAATAATATAGTCGAAGGTAAAATGTTTTTCTTTCTCTTTCCCTTTCTCCCTCTCCTCTCCCCTGCCTAGAATCATTTGAGGCTATTTCCAGGGAAACTCATTTGCTCTGGCAGCAAAAATCTGGTCTCACTATGAAGGTAGCTTATTGAGCATAGTTTTAGGGGACAAAGAAATATTGAAACCATGAAGTATACTATGGAAGTAGAATAATTCTGGTTTAAATCTATCTAGCTAAAATCCCAATTCCCTAACAAGTTTGACAGTTTTGTAGATTAATGCATATAGAGAATGGGATAATTAGGGAAAGAGAATACAGGAGAGAAAGAACGTGGAAAGGAAGGGGATGACATTGCGGTTGGGGGTGGGGAGAGGATTTATCCTGGTATGTAAGTTGCCTTTCTTCTAAAATCATAATCCAAGGGCAGGTGAAGTTTTCTTTAGATATGTGGAAAACAGTACTAGTCTTTACTGTGAAGACCAGGCCAACAGGTCAATACCAGCAACGAGAGAATGATAACAGGGTGAATTGGGTCCTGGCGAAAACCAGCTTTAGAAAGTAAGACTAAGGAAGGTTTACTAGTGCTAGTACTATTAATTCTAAATGTTCTTACTATCTTCCTTCTAAGAAATTGGCATGTGTTTTCCTTTCAATGTTATAACTCTCCTATCAGCCACATGGGCATGATAAGTTCTCAGGGTGAGAATCACAGAATATGACAAAAATATGGTCCCTGTCTTCAGGCTCTTGATACTAAATTAACACATAAGGCTATGTTCGAATAAGGACATCAGTCACCCAGCACTGTGGTTGTTAAGCATTAAATACACTTAATATGAGTTCAAATATTTGTGAATTTTTTAAAAAGACATATAGGTTTCATGAACTCTCTCTCTCTCTCTCTTAAACTCATAAATAATACATGACATCTCTGAATTTCAATACAAATACCAGAAACATAACAATATGCTTTAAAATGAATGACCACAGCATGTATAAGATTATGTTGCTGGTATACATTATTTAGAGTCTTTCTTGAAAAACAAATTTAGGCATGGTGTTAAAGAGAAGCAGTAAAAATTCACATTCTTGCCTTGTTCTTGATTTTAGGGGAAAATGTTCAATATTTAATCATTAACTATGATGTTAGTTTTTCACAGATGCTCATTATCAGATAGAGGAAATTCTCTTTTATTCTTTGTTTGCTGACAGTTTTTATCATGAAAGAGTGTTGAATTTTGTCAAATGCTTTTTCTGCATTGATTAAAATGATCACAAAAATGTTTTTCCTATTATTATGCTAATACAGTAAATGTCATGGATTTATTTTCAAATATTAAACCAGTTATGTTGTTTGAGATAATTCCCACTTGGCCTTTCTTATGTATTTTCCTTCTTATATATTAGAATTCTACTTTTTTTTTTTTCAATTTCTAGATTTGAGATGAGTTTAATTGTTTACTTACTTTTTTTTTTTCAAGAAAGCAAATTTCCTATTTGGAAATGTTCTGAGCTAATTGTAATTAGCTGAGATAATTGTAACTGCAAAAATTGTTTCTGAGAACATGTTTAAGCAGTTATTTAAAAATGCATTAGGAAGACATTATAAATTGCAGAACAAATATATTAATAAGTACACAAAGTTTATTGGCCAAAATTGTTTTGTTTACTGTTATCATTGGTGTTTCTTGCCCTCTAAGATAAAGTTTTGATCTAGTTTGATTTTAGGAAGATAGTCCTGCTAACGAGGTGCACCCCTAATCCAGTATTGTTTGTATATGGCAAAAAACAAAACAAAACAAAAAAAAACCCAGTGGCTCTGCAATGTTAGGCCAAGTTCTACAGCACTGTGATGATTTCAGTGAGGAAAAGCAATCTTAGGCAGGTTAGGGATTGTGCAGTAGGTCTTCCTAGGAACCATAGCTCCCTGTGCTCTCCATAATCAAAGCTCTCAGAAAAGAAATGACCATATTCTCGTCACATTGTTGTTCTGTTTTAAGTTCTGTGTCTGTCTGTCTGTCTCTATTCTTCTCTCTTTCTCCTCTTCTTCCTCTCCCACTCCCTCACCCTCGCCTCTGCTTCTTCCTCTTCCTCTCTCTTCTTTCTCCTTTACTCTCTCTCCTCTTTTCATTCCTCAACCCTTTCACTCTTGTTCTCATTCTTTCTCACTTTCTTTAGTTACATTGTAAAGATGTGAATATTTCTCAAAGGCTCCCATAATGCAGACATCAGCTTTTTACCCATTTCCCATTATTCCTTTTCATCTTTAAGAACACTATATCGTCAGTTTATTTGAATAGAGTAAAAGCTCAAGTACTTTTGCAATTTTCTTCGGATTGAGAATGGCTGGGTTAATAGCTACGTGGAAACTTCTGGATTTGTCAGCAAGTTAACACAAAATGTAATCATTTCATGAATGGAAAATGAATCTTTATATTCCTATAAAATCATGCAGAAGACATTTAAGAAACTAATAAATTCATCACTCAGAAAAGCAAGTAAAACTGCTGCGTGCGTTGACTAACTTAATGAAAGAAAACACGTAAAATGGATCTGTTAACATTTTTTTGAGCTAACTTGACTTCTGATTTTTTTCTAATCAATCTCTAAGGTGCTGTTATTTTTAATATCCTCTCAGCTCTGCAGCTGGGAAGATTTTTAGAAGCCCACAGGGCAGCTTGATGATCCATTTCAGGACCAGAATTAGAGGAATGTGCTGATTTTGTTGTTCTCAATGGGCTGGAATCTTTGATGCTTTGGGCTTTTTGTTCACATTATTTCTTATAGAGGCAAAATTATAAATGGTAATAAGTTGCCAAAGTTACCCTATGAAACTCACTAACCCTATCATGGAACAGAAGCAAAGACACTATACTCAATGCCTCCAGAAATCTCCAGTTATTTGATGAATGTCACCATTTTGAGACTGTCTTAGGGATGAAAATTTTGATGTCACAGAAGAAAGGGTAGGACTGTGCAGTGTGGTTATGCTTCTCTCTGTGTGTCTGTACAACATACTTTCCTGTGAGGAATGATGATAGTAACCACACTTACTGAGCATTCTACATTTTGGGCCCTCTGCTATTGTGTTAAAACCCCATAAGAATTATTCAAGATATAATATTCCCTGTATTTGCAAAATAGGGAAACTTTATCTTGGAGAGGATATCCTAGCCCCTTGAGATCATTGCTAGTAAGGGGCAGAGATAGAATATAAACTAAGATTTGTCTGACTCCCAACTCCATGTTCTCAAACACTGAATGCTGCCTTCCTGAGTAGCTCTACTCCCATGAGTTAAATCCAATAATGCCAGTTATATTATACCTGTGAGTTTTACTATTGTTTATTTTTGGAAAAGTATAAATTATTTGGGATTCCTGAGCCAACTGACAGAAAGCTGGAGAGCTAGGCGGCCAAAATGAACAGAAAGAAAAATCAAACCAAATAGCCTCATATAAATTGTATGAACTTTTTTACAAATTCGATTAGTGTGGATTTTATCATCTTTATTATGATGAATCTTTACACATAGGTGAAGAGAAGATTTTGTTTCTCTTCACCTACAGAGAAATGAACATTAAGTGGTAATGAAAATCAGCCTACAGTAAATTAGTATTAAGTTCCTAATTTCATAAATATAGATATCGAAACCATGGAGTTCATTGATTACTCTAAAATGTCTCTGCATGCTAACAAAGTAATCTTCAACTCAATGTAGAATGGGATTCTACAACACTGAGACTAGACCTCTTATTCAGGAAACAGCTACATAGTTCTGGAATTCTAAAATTGAATATGCAGTTGGTCAATTTACTTTGTTTCTAGTATTTTAGTAAGGCAAGGATATCAGACTCACTTGATATTTCTTGATGTTCTAGCACACCATCCTTGTTCAGTGGACAATTAATTTGCTCACTTTCTTAGTGACATATAGTCTGAAGTGGACAAGGCTTGTTGACCATGAGATCATATATCTTCCTTATATTTATAGAGATCTGCCAGCTCCCAAGTGCTTATCTCCACATCAGCTGGCAAATTGTCTGCTTGTATGTTTCTTGAGATGTGTCTCTCTATTTCAGCAGAGCATCTGGAAGTCTATTTAACCTTATACACTAAATGGGAAATGCTCTCTAGGGAAATCTTCTTTCACTTCTCTAAGAATTTTCCATAGTATATAATCAGTGATCATGGTGCTTCTATCATGACACAAAATGAGCCATTTTTAACTGAAGAAATGGGAAATATTCTTCCAGGAAAAAAAGAGAACTAATGATCTCTTTAATATCCTTTCTATAATCTGTAACTCTAGCAACAGACTGATTTGAGGTAGAATAGGCAAGTCAGTGACCAGTTAAGAAGTGGATCAGACAATTTAAGATAATTGTGTTTGCAGAAGAAATAGTTAATCTAACCTTAGAATATTATCAGCCATTTTTATATAACAATTTGTCTCTTTTCCAGACTAAAGTTATCATAATATACAATAATAAAATAAATTTATTTCATTTTTCATTTATTTAGTAAGTATAACAAAATGAGCATTTTATTATATTAGCTACTGATACCAGAATTATTCCTAAGGACAAGCTGTTTTTGAAAATATACTTCCATAATTTGCTTAAAAATGAAGGTAGAACATTGAGAAATGGGTGTCTACTTGTGGCCAAACATAAGATAATAGGTTTCTTTGTAGAATCAAAAATAAAAGCTCATCTTGAGATAGAAATAGAAGATTAAGAGGTGAATGAGGGAGTTGGGGGAAGAGTCAGTAAGAGGGAATAAGCTTGAGGGCTCCACAGGATGAGGTGTGCAGTATCTCTATGATGGATTGACTTAAAATATTTTAGGAGATGAATGTCTAATTTGTAATCACAAGGCATATGACTCCATAAATGTAAATTTCTCCTTCACTGCACAAAATAATAATTAAAACCAATCATAATCTGAAATTACTTGAGTGGGAAAATTGTTGAAATCCCAAAGAAAAATTTTCTCCAATCATCAGCACAAGTAGATGACAGAGCCGGGGGGGGCAGAGATGACCATTAGCACATAAGTCCCCAAAGAAGGTGAAGTATCTTGTTGAGGGTTTTGAATTTACGTGGGCAAGGAAGTTTGGATTCATGCCCATCTATCTAGCAGTATAAAGTTGGGGTGTCTCTGACAACAGGTTTCCTTACACATTTGTTTATTTACAGAAGTAGTTCTTAACCTTGGCTGCATATTGGAATATCTTTGGAGAGCTTTAACTACTTACTAATGCCTGGCTTCACCCCAGGGAGTCTGATTTTTGGGGGGTATAATTTGAACATCATTATTATTTTCAAACTCCCCAGATACGTCTAGCATGCAGCCAAGATAGAGAAGCACTGAATTTGTGACAACAGAGAATACAATCCTGAATATGTCATGCAACAAGGAATTTGGAATGGTCCACTTTCTCAAATGAGGTTCTTTGTTTGAACTACAGAGCACTCAAAATTATTTTAGTACTTCCTTTTTTTAGTTCCTCCAAGGATTTATATAACTTCTGCTGTCCTAAATGCATATGGTTGTCTTATAAGACATGAGGGCTTAATTCTCTCACAGAACCCGTGTTAAGGAAATCTGGTAGACGGAACATGGGGGTGGGAGCATTGCAGGGAGTGAAGACTACAAGTATAGAGGCATAAATATTTGGGGGTGCATTACATAGTATTGAGAAAGTCACTCCTGTGCCTGTTAAGAACATGGCTAAGTATTTCCAGCACTCTTACAAGTTGAGCCAAGGCTCTACCGCACAAATCTACTTAACATTTTCTCCAATTAGCAGCAAACACCCAATTAGTTTAAGGTATGTTATGAATTAAAACCTAATGGCATTACAGTGCTAATCAAAGTGACTAAATTATTCATTGTCCATACTGGGACAGTGTGTGCATGTGTGCGTTCAGGAGGCACCATTGATGGTTAAATTGACACTTCAGGTCTCATTGTGGACCCTCTTATGCACACCAAAAGACATCCTAGTGCTAGACATTAAGGAATGTTACTGGGAGGAAGAGTCACTTGGCCAACATGAAGAGGGCTACATTATGAAGAGCAGAGTAATAGAATGCCTAAAGGATGTGTTTTAGAGTTAGGACTGTGTTTGATTGGCAACTTCAGCATGTTAGCTCTGTGACATTATTTCCAATTCAGGTTATTTGAATTATCTGTCTTGATCAATATTATATTCCAATTTCTTACTATGGAGCAGCTTTTCCAATAACTGTATTTGTATGTGTGGACAAGTGAATGAATAAGTATATTCCAGAATCTCTTCATTTGATTTGCCGTGCTGTGAACGTATTCTGTAGAAATTGATGTCTCTCTTAATGTCAGGGCTCAGAACTGAATACCTGAATTCAAATACGGTCTCTCGGCTCTTAATAGGAAAGTTAAGCAATCTAATATTGTATGTGTTTATTTAACAGCTTTATCAAGTGTTGTTCTTATGAAGCTGGGACATATAAAATCCCAAAGGTCTTTGTTCATCGAATTGCTTTAATAAATACCTCCAAAACTGTACACGTGTATTTGATAGATTGAATTTAAGATTTTTACATTTATCCCTGTTAAACTTATCTCAGATATTGTAGTTCTGTGTTTCCCCTACATGTGATTGCTTTAAATTGTGATTCTATCTTTATCACTTTATTGTTTCTTATCATCTTGGAAGCACTGCAAGTTAGGAAGGAGTCTTAAGTCATTGATAATGATATTGCACAAGAAGGAGAGAAGGGAAGAATGCAGTATCCTCCACTATAGGTTCTTCTCTCCTTTGACAGTAGTTTACAAACACTAGTGAATATGATTCTCCAGTTGGCAACAATCGCACACTGGTTTTACTGCATTATTTAAACAGAATGTTAGGGTAGCATTTGCTACCCCCTGCATTCTCTCTCAATTATTTTAGCAATTGGTGCTCTACCTAAAAATGATACTAATTTATATTTGGCAGATAAGCATAACAAACACATGAAAAACATAACTACTTTATAATCCTTTAAAATATCTGAACAATCCCGACTGCAGACATTTCAAAGACATGATTATATGATTAGGACCCAATAGAACACCTGGTCCATGTTAAGCACTCAATAACCATGGTGAAGAATTTATCTTTAGATGTCTAATAATCTACTTATACCCTTGTAAGGAAGGTTCTTTAAGTAGTGAAAAGGTTGGGGGTTTGTTATTAGCAGAATTGATGTTGTTGCACCAAAACATACAGTTTGTTAAAATAAGAGACAAAGGGAGCACCATAAACAATTAATTAACAATGAAATATTTAGCTAAAACTTCCTCAAAAGCACTGAAGTTGAGTACCTAAAGGTAAAGATGTTTTTTTCAGAACATTTGCTTAAACCTTTGAGAATCCAGAATAACAATATACCACTATGTTATTCTCTGTTCTAACATTTCACATTATTTCGCAGCTCAGCAACTTTTCTTGGGCTGTTTTCTGATTCTGGAAGTCTCTGTCCTCCAATTTTTAGAGATGGGAAGAGTCTAAAAATAATCTAGTCTCAAATACCTCTCAAATTTTAGGTGATAGAAATGAGATCCAAAAAATGACTTTTGACATGCAGCTGTCAGTAATCCACATTTCCTAATTTCCAAGATAGTGGTAGATATCTCAGATTTCAGGTTCAGATTGCCAGAGCTCTGATCATGGTTAGGTCATTTACAGAAGCTGAGTGATCTCTACGAAATTGCTTACAACTTCTGAACCGCAGTTTCCTCGTCTCTAAAATGGGATAATACTATCGCTGACTTCATCGGGTTGTTAGAAAGGTTAGCTTGAGTTAATAGACATAAAACGTTTAGAGAAGAGGGCCCAGCTCATGGGAGTGCTATATATTAGCTTGAGTCAGCTCTGCTTATTACTGTTCTGCCATAACCTTCAAAGATCACATCATGCACTCCTTTTCTTAAGAAATCTTTCCAGCCAGTTTTACCTGTTTCTTTCTGAGTAATTCTGCCTTGTCAATTACTTTATTCTGCTTTAGATAACTGGACGTCTTTCTCCCTAGGTAAGGTTGTTTGTTCTATAGGCCTAATGGAATATTTCAAATTAAATACATGCTTGTTGAATTGAAGTACATTTTCTTTCAGAATACTGAATTTTAGAGCTAGCTTTATCTTTTTTTCCATCTTTAATAGTATTTAGATGGAGAATTGGTATTCCTGGAACAGAGCTCTCAGCCAGCTTATGAACAGCTCTTATGAGGCCACTCCAAAGAGGAAGCTCATAATTGGATCTGAGAAGGAAACCCCATTCCCTGTGTCTGATTGCTTCGAGCAAGTCCAAGAGAAAGCACAAGGCAGGGCTTTTGCTTTACTCTTTTTATTTTATTTTTTTTTAAATTAAAGACAGCATGGATGTCACAAAATTTTTTTCAAATCTCTCTTTTTCTTCGCTTTTTGCTACCATCATCTTTTTTTTCTTTCTTTCCATCCAAAGCTGACTGATTTTAAGTATTATTTAAGAATGTACTATCTAAAGCTGATAACTCTGCTCTAGTTCCCTGAATATTAATCCTATTTTTTATGAAGTTCATCTTTTAAGAAGTGAAATTCAAAGAAATGTGTATTTTTATACTTCAGGTAGCATGTCTTTTGGCAAAATAAAATAAAATTTCCAAAACGGCCAAAACGACTATTATAATCCCTAACTAAATTATGTCAGACTTTTTTAAAATTTAAAGTAAAATGTTCTGCTTGTTACACTCTGAAGCTAAAAAATACTTCGGAGGAAATGCATTAAGAGTATTAAAAAATTGAACAAAATCACAAGTATTTTAGATATAAGGTTTTTCTAAACACAATGGAAAATAGCATAATTATGTATATAAATGAAATAAAATAATTATTTAATAGAAAAATACATTTTAAATACTTCATTTGTGTGTATTTATCTATTTGAAATGTCAATGTCCTAGTTTTTTAAACTATAATAAAATTATATATTAACACAGTATCTTGACATCATTGAACAATTTTAGTTTTGCTTGTTTACTCTATATGTAAATTTGGAGTATATAATAATAATTGAAATAATTGGCTAACGTTATTTAGGTTACATAATGTGCTCGGAATTTATTTCACCTAATATGCGATATAGCATCTTAATTTTGTAGTCTTTACAATGATTAGTTTTAATAACTGCATTATATTTCTTTCTGTTATATCAAGAACCTAAATTCTGAATTATTTTATGACTCGAGGTAACATGTTATCATTGAGCAAGTTTTTCCAAGAAGCAAGTCTCTGTGGGGTAAAAAAAGAGAAACAGTGTTTTTAGAAGCAATCTGATGAAAATCTTTGGTATTTGTA
The DNA here is from genome assembly GCF_000151845.1 of Pteropus vampyrus. Taxonomy (NCBI): domain Eukaryota; kingdom Metazoa; phylum Chordata; class Mammalia; order Chiroptera; family Pteropodidae; genus Pteropus; species Pteropus vampyrus. Next base: position 134,714 of record NW_011888864.1, read on the forward strand.
TTTGAAGATACTACTTATGTGGTTGGAAAAAATCTGGAAATTCTGAAGTTGCATTACCATTTCAAGGATAGAAACTGGTTATGCAGAGGCAGTTATGGAAGTCACACTCTAATTTCTCTCAAGAGCACATGTGATTGAACCTTTTACATTTTCTTCAAGTTTTTTTTTTTTAAATTTCTGTATATTCGATGATTCTTTGTGAAAATATGAGAAAAAAAATTATCCCAAACACATTTAGGCATTTCAAAGATGAGTGGTGAAAATCCCATAATATAACAAAGTGAAGGTTTAAGTACCTGTTCTGTCTATGGGTTTCTCTTGGAGCTTACTATAGAGCATGCCTCTTCCAGGAAGAAGAGTAGGCTGTGTGGTTGACAGGATTGAGCAAGAGCTTGAGTGGGAAAATGGCTAAGAGTTTCTGGTACAGAGTTATTCAGTATGTTCTTTTCAAAAATAATAAATAAATAATAATCTGAGTTACTAGGAAATCACACTTCCGCTAATAAACTATTCTTAACTTGGCCATTCTCTTTTCTACTCCTTCTACAATATTTATAGTAAATATATACACTCTCTATGCTATTTTGAAATGCTTTTACAATGTTTTAGGCTAGATTCATTGATAAGGTTTTCCTCTTTAGAAAGGCATCTCATTTA
>NW_011888864.1:138810-141150 GCF_000151845.1 Pteropus vampyrus
CAAAAGCAGTCTACATTCACATGGTATATCAGAACTGCTTATATGAATATGAGAAGGCAGCTTATTTCCAGAAACTCAGATCACTTTGGAAAGTTCTCCAAGATTCTGTTCACTTGATGTGTGGCTAGTATTGAATGAGATCTGATCATAAAAGCCTGCATTCAAACATTGAAATTTAAAGCAGTGAAAGAATTCTAGTAGAATTAGAAACACTATTTCTCAAGATCTAGATGAATGCTGACACATATAAATGATTCTGTTCAGTTAATAATTTGAACTTCTTTAAAAATAACTTGCTACATTACATGGCACACCCTCATTCATCTAAGATCAGTAGCCTCAGGAAACTGTCAAACAAAAGAAGTTTGCTATGGGCTTCTAGAGGCATCAGTGTATTTTTGTTTGTGTTGTCTTTGCTTCATGGTTACTGAGGAAGTCCAGTTGTGGTTCTGGAATCAGTGAAGGTCAGGTGTTTCTCTAATTTATTAATCCCTATAAATCTTTAAAGAAAATGCTTATCAGCCAGTATAACGAAATGATAATTAACAGATTTTAGAATAAGTAAGTCTGTGATCAAGACCTGCCGTGAGCACTTAAATATGTCTATTACTTTGGAAAGCTTATCTTAGAGCTTTAAGGCACAGCCTATCTGCAAAGTGAAGATAATCTCAGTAACTCTTCAATGGCTAGATGTGAGCATTCAATGTTCTCAGTCTGGTATTGAATACTATGCAATAAACTGTTGGACTGTTTTTATAAGCACAAAGGAAGATATGAGAAAGCTCTTTTTATCCCTTTTATGATATTTTTAACATTCTGTATAGGTAGAACATAGTTCTTAAAAAATTGAAGACAATACTTGAAAATTTGCAGGAATTCCCTTCCCCAGTTGGCCTCCTCATCAGAGAGGTGATGTGGACAGTATAAGAAGGTAGATTCTGGAGTCAAATTGCTTGGATTCTCATGACCAATGAGAAATTTGTATTGAAACTACTTTTTTGCCTAATTATCCTTGCCTTTATGGTAGGGACAGTACGTGCCTACTTTATACTGTGGTTGGGAGGTTTAAATGTAAAAATGTGGGTACAGCCGTGAGAATATCCACGGTATAGTAGGTGCCGGGTACATGTTAGCTAGTATTATCTCCAAGGAAAAGGATCTGTTAGACAAGAGAAAGAAGACCACCAGCTTACTGCTTATTGAGTGTCAGTAGAGATGGGTGAATACTGTTAACTCAGCAGTGTAAGCCTGTTGGGGTGTGTCAAGCCAGTGGAAAGACAGTGATTTCAAATGTGTTTTTCCCGTAAAGGGAGGATTTTCTTTTGTTTAGATGTAGTGAAAGACAGAAATAATTTAATCTGTGCTATTTTTTTTTTAAATCTGAAGTATTAAAAAAGGTTTATAGGAAGTTGAAAGAAAAGAGATGGATAGATTGGGAGAGGATAGATAAATAAGGTCAATGATGCCACATGTATCTGAGTAATAGATGATAAATCCCAAATATCTCTCCAGTGGTTGTGTGAAGGTAGCCAGAATTCTCAGCTAGGAAATTGGAATGTGTTCATTTTCCAAGCATCGCTACTGCTCTCCTTCTCACTCCTCTTTTCCTTCCATTTCCCTTTCTTGTCATCTTCAACCTGTATCATTTTCTTTTGTTCTCATGTTCTCATGATTTGTAACAAAGAAGGTGGCTACTATGCTTGGATGTAGAAATATTAGTATCTCCATCCCTGCCCCATTGTATCTAAGGGATATTAATAGCTGTGTCTTCTCATGACCGTAGAATTATAGTTAATACATACCAAAGGGATAATTTAGACAGAAAATTGCAATTTAGCAAAAACTCCAGTAATAATTATTTCAGACAGTTATCAATGGCTGCTAAATCTAGTAGCTTACAGTATAATGAGGAAACAGATTTTTGCATAGTTTCAAAATACCTTTCCATAAGGTATTTATTAATTGCAAAAGAGAAAATAATAACTTTACAGTGGAGAAACCTGACAAACATCACGTTAACCAAGTAATCAAAGTGAACATCACCAGTAATGAGATGTGTCAACATCATGCATCTCCTGACATAATGCAAAGAGCAAGGCGCAGTGCCGTTTCAGTGGTATTCTTGACCCAAAAAGGCATACTCTGAATTTAATCGTGATGAAACATTAGACAAACTCAAATTGAGAGTCATTCTAAAAGTAAAAATAATTGTTCTGGAGTCTACTTAAACAAATCATCCTGAGCATATAATACAATTTTGCTTTGTGATAAAAAAAACCTTTTCCTAATAAATAATTTGGAGATTTATATTCAGCATATGAAATTATTCTAAAGCCAATA
>NW_011888864.1:141200-148586 GCF_000151845.1 Pteropus vampyrus
TTTTTGCCTAATTATCCTTGCCTTTATGGTAGGGACAGTACGTGCCTACTTTATACTGTGGTTGGGAGGTTTAAATGTAAAAATGTGGGTACAGCCGTGAGAATATCCACGGTATAGTAGGTGCCGGGTACATGTTAGCTAGTATTATCTCCAAGGAAAAGGATCTGTTAGACAAGAGAAAGAAGACCACCAGCTTACTGCTTATTGAGTGTCAGTAGAGATGGGTGAATACTGTTAACTCAGCAGTGTAAGCCTGTTGGGGTGTCTCAAGCCAGTGGAAAGACAGTGATTTCAAATGTGTTTTTCCCGTAAAGGGAGGATTTTCTTTTGTTTAGATGTAGTGAAAGACAGAAATAATTTAATCTGTGCTATTTTTTTTTTAAATCTGAAGTATTAAAAAAGGTTTATAGGAAGTTGAAAGAAAAGAGATGGATAGATTGGGAGAGGATAGATAAATAAGGTCAATGATGCCACATGTATCTGAGTAATAGATGATAAATCCCAAATATCTCTCCAGTGGTTGTGTGAAGGTAGCCAGAATTCTCAGCTAGGAAATTGGAATGTGTTCATTTTCCAAGCATCGCTACTGCTCTCCTTCTCACTCCTCTTTTCCTTCCATTTCCCTTTCTTGTCATCTTCAACCTGTATCATTTTCTTTTGTTCTCATGTTCTCATGATTTGTAACAAAGAAGGTGGCTACTATGCTTGGATGTAGAAATATTAGTATCTCCATCCCTGCCCCATTGTATCTAAGGGATATTAATAGCTGTGTCTTCTCATGACCGTAGAATTATAGTTAATACATACCAAAGGGATAATTTAGACAGAAAATTGCAATTTAGCAAAAACTCCAGTAATAATTATTTCAGACAGTTATCAATGGCTGCTAAATCTAGTAGCTTACAGTATAATGAGGAAACAGATTTTTGCATAGTTTCAAAATACCTTTCCATAAGGTATTTATTAATTGCAAAAGAGAAAATAATAACTTTACAGTGGAGAAACCTGACAAACATCACGTTAACCAAGTAATCAAAGTGAACATCACCAGTAATGAGATGTGTCAACATCATGCATCTCCTGACATAATGCAAAGAGCAAGGCGCAGTGCCGTTTCAGTGGTATTCTTGACCCAAAAAGGCATACTCTGAATTTAATCGTGATGAAACATTAGACAAACTCAAATTGAGAGTCATTCTAAAAGTAAAAATAATTGTTCTGGAGTCTACTTAAACAAATCATCCTGAGCATATAATACAATTTTGCTTTGTGATAAAAAAAACCTTTTCCTAATAAATAATTTGGAGATTTATATTCAGCATATGAAATTATTCTAAAGCCAATACACAAGATTATCCATATATCTTAACTAAATTCATAATAATAACTTATTGTCTTTCCAGAGCAATTTCAAAGCTAGAAATGTTATTAGGTCTCCAAGATTTATTTTATTTTTCACATGAGCGGAAAATATTCAATATGAGGATATTACAGAATTTTTAATCAAAAGCAACAGTAATGAGGTATACCATGAAAACTTAATACAGTATTTATTTGCATATTTTCTCTCTCATGTTTTTCCCTTTTGTTTTTTGAGAAGAAAATTTAAAAATATATATTTTTTAAGTTTTTTTTTCTCTTTTTGAAATAATATTTGCTATTTGTGAAAAAGGCTTCTCTTTGGGAGCACTGGTTTTCCCCACCAGTGTGCATGGACCTACCAGCAGCACAACAGCCAGGACTGCCAAATATGACCAGGCAAGAGCCTCTGCACAGAGCTCCTTTTTCTGCTTCTGACTCATTGTTCCACTAACTACATCTTGGACTTCCTAGACTTAGGAACCTTTGCTCCAATTTATCTATCCCTTTTTACCTGTCCTAACTTTCCTGAACTCTGCTAGTCAGAATCCACTCTCAAATATCTACATTACTAGTTCTAAATTGGGTTTCCCTTATTAAGTAAATATTAAAAAAGATATGTGTCAGTAGGTTGCTGCCTCACAAGGTGAGAGTTGACATGTTCGAAGGTGAACAAAACTGATGTATTTTAGAGTCAGTACATCATCCCTGTATTAGTCTACTATAGTTGCTGTAACAAGTCATCACTAATTTAGTGGCTTAAAGCAACACAACTTTATTATCTTACAGCTCTGCAAGTTAGAAAACCAGAATTATCTTCACTGGGCTGAAATCGAGATGTTGACAGGCTTGCATTCCTTCGTCCGGAGGTTCTAAAGAAATATTCATTTCCTTCTCTTTCCCGCTTCTGGAGGCTGCCCTCATTCTTTAGCTCTCAGTCCCTAGGCAGCAGTCCCATCCCTCTGGTCTCAGCTTCCATAGCCACATCTTTCTCTAATACTCCTGCCTCTCTCTTTCCCTTTTAAAGCCTTTTGTGATTATATTAGATCTGCCCAGATAGTCCAGAGTAATTTCTCCATCTCAAGATCCTTAACTTGCTCTTATCTGTAAAGTCTCTTTTGCCACGTAAGATAATATAATTACACGTTCTGGAGATTAGGAAGTGGGCATTTGGTAGGGGGAGGGAACATCTGCCTTTTACATTCAACTTGCCAGTCATTATGCCGTAAGGACAATATAAAGCAGGAATTTGAAGATGTGAACAATTTACCCTAATAGGGCCCATTGATGTGCTGAATGTGATTATTATTATTCATGCAGTAGTTTTTAAGCTTTATTTCATGAGACACTAAAGTGTCATGGAATATCTCTGACTAGTTTAAAATTAAGTATGGTCAGTGAATGGTTTGTTGATTTAAGTTTTTCTTCATCATATTTATGTACTAAGGTAAAATGCATGATAGCAGTTGAGATCGTAAGGCTTAAAAACAATACAGAATGTATTTTAACATCAATTTTATCAGTATTGAGTAGCAAACTCCTAATGAGGAGGATAATATGAGTTTAATATTTTGATATGATGCCTAATACGGTCAAGTATAAAGAGGAATTTGATAAATATTTTTCATAAGAGTGATTATAACCATGGTGATGAATGAAAACAGTAGTACTTCCTATAAGAAGTGATCTATAAAGTATATGGCATACATTTCATGGGTAAAAATCTAAAAGTGACATAAAAGGAACCATTACCTAAGGGACAGGATGACTAAGGAGAATTGCGTACCTTATTGACCACTGCCTTCAGAAATTCGTGTTGCTTGGCTTCTAAGTCCCCAATATTGTCAGTTTGCCTTTTTCAAGTTGTGTATTAGTCAGGGCTTTGCTGAAGATTGGACTGAAAACCAGCAACATGGTGACCTTTTATGCTACTCAGTACCATTCTTTCCATGTGTACAGAAAAAGGAGCACGCTGCTGAATGAGCAGGGAAAGCTTGTGGTGACGTTTACTGACACCGCTTCTCAGCTCTCTCTCCATGTCTACTGAGGCAGCATCGCTAAGTTCCCCCTGCTGCACTTATGGTATCGATCAGGGTAATATAGCTCAAGGGAGTACCACTATAAAAACAGTGTATAACTACCTCCATGTCTTATCTTTCTTGCTTTTTATGTTTATAGAATGAAATAAGATGTACTTGGCATACTTTGTTTTATCTCTCATTTATAATTTACTGTTTTCTCAGTTACAATGCCCTCTTTCACTAAGTAGCTATTTTGCATCCTTAAATAGCACAACATATCCCTAGTAAACAAATATAAAGCTATGACTATCAGGCAAGTAACACATACTGGCAGTTAAAATTCTCCTTTTCAATGATTGTTGGAATATAAATGAAGAAGAAGCACCAAAGAATATACAGAACAAATCAGTGATTAAGAAGATTATAAATCACCAGAGCTCCAGGAGGGCTACCGTTTAGGATCTCAACACCAATCATGGGATTATGTGAAATTGTTAAGTTGCCCTTTCCTGTGCTTAGAGAGCAAACATTGCTGAAAGGTGGGTATGTCACAATAAGATGGTATTTCTTTCCATGTTTAAAACTACTTTAGTGTTGTATGTTAGTGAAATAAAAACCAATCACCACTCCTCTTTATAACTTATTTGTGTTTTAGTAAAAGTAGTTAAAGCAGCCCCTGAAATAAAAAATAATGGAGAAAGAACAACAGGGGCATATTTGATGGCATGCCTAGAGAAATGCACAAAAAAATTAGGAAGTTATAAAATGTTTCCTAGCTAATGCTAAATAAGGGACATAAAAATGCAAATATATCTATGTATTCCTATATGTTTGGTTGACTTCATCTAGATTAATGTGTTGAATGGATTCCAATAAAAACCCTAGAGAGACAATATAATTTTTGAAATGAAAGCCATATATGTAGCTGTCATTACTTTTAGATAATCGCCACTATACTGTCATTCGGCTGCTATAACTTCTCTAAAAATTGCATCAAAGACAATGGGCTTCAATAGAATTAATTTTTATCAGTTTGAGATGAACAATATCTGACTTAAAAATTAAAATGCAATATTTTGTTTTCCCTTATATAAAATTATTATTTTATTAATTAATTTTCTTCAAGAAAAGAGTGACATTTCTTTACTGTGAAGCATTCAATGCATGAAAAATTTATATTAGGGAAATCATCTAAATAAAATAAGTGTGGCTTTAAAACGGTTCAATTATTGTACCCATTTGTTTTTTTGTTTTGTTTTTCAAAACTGAAAAAAGTCTTTATTATCTTTGCTGATTATATAAACATGCCAACCATTTTTTAAAAGTATCTGTTTGAAACAGTATTCAACTTTAATTCTCTTTTGGGAACAATGAAGTTGAATTTTATAACCACAGCGTCCTAATAGCGATAGAAAATGAATATAGAAAGTAAGAGGCCAAATATCTTTCTAGAGTACAAACTCAGACTCACTTCCATTTCTTTACTTTTCACTTTTTGCAGTCTTGTAAGTATAATGGAGGCTGGTCATCTTTAATACCAGACATGTAACATGTAAGTAAATTGTTATTATCCCAAAACTCCATAGCAAATTGACCTCTGATTTTTTTCAAATATTTTTAGAATTAACTAAAGAGCAATATGTATTTGCAGATAACAACAAAAGCTATAAATTTTTACTAAGACTAAAATTCTAAGAAATACTTTAATGATTAACTTATTCCATTTTCCAATATAATTGATATCCCATAATGTTTCATAAATTTGCTTCTTTTGCCTTAAGGAAATATATAGTGTTATATATGTTTATTAAATATTTTCAAAGGAATGGATTTAGGACTAAACAAAATTTAAAGTTTTACACCATTTAATTATTTCATTAGAATTATAATTTTTGAAGTTAAAAGTAATCTTAAAGTTCAACCACCTAATTAGGGCTTCCACCTCTGCCTCAGCATCCTTACCCAGCAGTTTTCTAATCTATGTTTGAAGCTCTTCTAAGATATGAAACCTACTGCCTCCTACAAGAGCCAATTACATTTGTGTTTAATTTTGTTGTTTCTAACTGAAAACATATCCTTTCTTTCTGTACACTTGAGGATTAGCTTTATAGCAATATTACTCATGGCTTATATGCAGAAAACTGTCTGATTTTAGATATAGGCATATGATATATACTATATCATATAATATAACTGATATTATGTTAGAATATTTTCATTCCCAAGCGTAGCTTCAAAATCTAGATTTTTAAAGAAATAATATAACTTTGTTTCCATTTGATCATTTTTTAATTGGAGAATTACATTTAAATGAATCATATACAGATTTACAAACACAAATTAGAAAGTAAACCATAAACAACCATAAACTCTTATGAAGAGAAAAAAATCTACTCAGAACATATGTAGTTTAATGAATTTGTACTTTGCTTATGAGGCCAATTAAACATTTTTCCAAAAGACAAGCAATTCTACTAATGCTTTCATATTATTTATTTATTGGATTTGAGTAGAAGTACAGCTTTATATACTCAGCTTGATCCTAAGTGCCACCCTTGCTATCTACTTTCCTTCTCCATATTAGTAAATAGAAGATAAAATTTAGTATCTGTCAAACAGTTTTTTAGAGAAAAAGAATTCTGATACTAGATCACTTTTTATTTTTAGAATATATATAAATAATCTTTATTTTAGTACTATCACATGTGTATGTATGAGAACTAGAATGTACTAGTTATCTCTCGCTGCATATGTTATCCCAAAATTTAACCATCAAGAAAAACAAACATTTATTATTTTATGGTTTCTGTAGGTCAAGAATTCAGGAACAATTTACCTGGGTGATTCCAGCTGAGAGTTTCCCTGGTGGCTACAATTATGGATTTGTGGTGTAGCTGAGTTTGCAGTCATCTCAAAGTTCCAGCAGAAAGAGATGTGCTTCCAGGTTCTCACATGAGTCTTCTATTTGGCTCTTTTCTGGCTTTTTCCAGAAGTAAATAATGAGAGAGAGAGAGACAGAGACAGACAGAGAGAGAGAGAGAGAGAGAGAGAGAGAGAGATCCAAGCCTAATCTTGGAAATGATATCCCATCACTTCTGCCATATTCTCATTAGAAATGAATCAAGAATTCCTGTCTATACCCAAGAAAAGGTGGTTATACAAGGGCATAAACGCAGAAGGCAGGAATCATCCAGAACCATCTTCAGAGCTGTCTACCACAGAGATTTTCTCTAAAGAACATAGAGGAGTCAGATGACAAAAGACCATAGCTTATCATTACTGGGCCCAGCTAGTAGAAACCACATAATACTATTATGAGTGATTTTTTTTTCCATTTATTTAAGCCCACGTAGTCTTGAAAAATTATAGATGAAAAATTATAGAATTAAATTTAAAGAAATTTAATTCTTTAAAATTCTTTTGCCTTTTTGACATTCTGGTAACATTACTAGAGAGGAGATAGGAAAGACAGCATGACTGGGGGGGAATTGTTATAGCCACACCTGTACTGTACACCTGCATTAGATAGAAATAAGTGCAACATACTCCCTCAAAGATCTTACAATTAAATCAGGAAGACACAAACACAAAGTGTTAAATAAGATGTAGAAATATTCAATTAGATGTTAAAATTTTATTAGGCAAATGATAACTGTTATAGGAACTCAGATATAATAAAAAGGTAAGCTGCACCTGATCTCATCTAGACAAATTTGGGTTCGTTAGATTAAAATGATGGATATTTACTTTTATGAAGGCCTGAGCTACCTCTTGGGAAGTCTGATGTGATTTATCTGGGGCTCAAACAAGATCAATCCCTGATAGATAGGAAAAGATCTCACTCTGAGAAATTAGAATCAACATTCAAAGGCATAGACAGTGGTTGCGAGTGCGACAAAAGAATAATTTTGAATATGACATGGGACAGTTTACTCAGAAGTCTTCCAGCCAGTCTCAGGAACTAAATTCTACATTATTAGGGAAGATAACTGAGAGAAAGAAAGAT